>NW_027207994.1:0-29557 GCF_963455315.2 Globicephala melas | reverse complement strand
GACACCGGTTGCCCTGTGTTTCCTTCCCTGAGTCAACTTATCGAAGTAGGGAGTCCCGCATCCAGCGAACGGTCTCAACCAAGGAACGCCGTAGCTGCTCCTCTGGGCCTGGGGCTGCCGGCGGTGCCAAAGAAGGAACAGGACTTGCATGGCAGTAAGAACCCAAGCCGCCGTCCTCTAGGAGGCACGGTGCCTTCAGTCAGGAGGTCCTGGATGGAATGCGAAGACGAGGGTTACTCTGAGCGCAGCTCCGATTGGGGCAACGCGTAAGACCTCCGCGCCATGTGGCATGTGCCAGAACGGTGTTCGTGAACGTGTGCGAGTGCTGAGGAAACCAAGCTGCTCCAAAAGAGAGGGCAGTGCGTTTCCCTACGCTCGGCGTGCGCAGAGGGGCTCTAAAGGGCCACGGGCCCGGATGTTGCTTAGCAGACCCAGGTGCGCCTGGGGTTACTCAGTGTTCCTGCCGGGAACAGGGTGCCCCGGCTAGCCTCCCAGGTGTCCAGAAAGCTGTGCTGCCGTTCAAGGTATGCAGGGCAGAGGCCACCGCCTCCTGGAAGCTGCAGCACGCCTCCGCTTCTGCACGGCAAATCAGGGCCTTACTTCCAGGCACGGGTTCACGCTGGGTGTGCCGGGAGCCACACAGCCTGCTAAGAGGCTGACTCTCTCCTCCAGCGGAGTGACTTCAGGTACGAGGGCGGGCCTCGCAGTGTTCCAAGCACAGCGTTCTCTCATGGCAGCTCACACAAAGGGCCATGACAGAGTCTTCCTGGGCACTTGGCACTCACCAGCCATGCTGTCCTGAGGGCGTTCGAGGGCTCCGGAGATGTAGCGCTCCTCAAGGAACGCGCAGGGTGTGGTTGCCCAGCACCCGGCACGCTCAGGGGTCCTCCGAGGGAATCAACCAATGGACCTCGACGTTGCTCAGCCGGCCCACAGGTGTCTGTCTGGAGGCACTCAGTGACCTTGGAGGGAAAATGATGCACACCCGTGGGGCCTAGGAGTCCCCGGACGTGTACTTCCTTTAAAGCAAAGCGACTAAGAACTCCTGGAAAGAGCTGCATGCCTCCCTTTCTGCACGGCTACTCAGGGCCTAACCTGGAGGCGAGTTCTCACGTTGAGGTTCCCTTTAGCTCTAGAGCCTGTCATGCGGACCGCCACCGCGGCCACGGAAGCCCCTGGTTGAGAGAGAGCAAACTCACAATTTTCCCCGAAGCATTCTTCCAGGGCTCACTGGCCTGTCGGGAGCCGGGAATGTCAGGGAGCTTCAGGGCAGGCATGAATGCCGCCCTCCAAATGGGAAAGCAGGGCTAGTTCCAGCAGGCCCCCGTTTTCATGGGCACACTCAGCGTACATCCCCGTGGTTTCTAAGGCGTCCCAAGAGACACCGGTTGCCCTGTGTTTCCTTCCCTGAGTCAACTTATCGAAGTAGGGAGTCCCGCATCCAGCGAACGGTCTCAACCAAGGAACGCCGTAGCTGCTCCTCTGGGCCTGGGGCTGCCGGCGGTGCCAAAGAAGGAACAGGACTTGCATGGCAGTAAGAACCCAAGCCGCCGTCCTCTAGGAGGCACGGTGCCTTCAGTCAGGAGGTCCTGGATGGAATGCGAAGACGAGGGTTACTCTGAGCGCAGCTCCGATTGGGGCAACGCGTAAGACCTCCGCGCCATGTGGCATGTGCCAGAACGGTGTTCGTGAACGTGTGCGAGTGCTGAGGAAACCAAGCTGCTCCAAAAGAGAGGGCAGTGCGTTTCCCTACGCTCGGCGTGCGCAGAGGGGCTCTAAAGGGCCACGGGCCCGGATGTTGCTTAGCAGACCCAGGTGCGCCTGGGGTTACTCAGTGTTCCTGCCGGGAACAGGGTGCCCCGGCTAGCCTCCCAGGTGTCCAGAAAGCTGTGCTGCCGTTCAAGGTATGCAGGGCAGAGGCCACCGCCTCCTGGAAGCTGCAGCACGCCTCCGCTTCTGCACGGCAAATCAGGGCCTTACTTCCAGGCACGGGTTCACGCTGGGTGTGCCGGGAGCCACACAGCCTGCTAAGAGGCTGACTCTCTCCTCCAGCGGAGTGACTTCAGGTACGAGGGCGGGCCTCGCAGTGTTCCAAGCACAGCGTTCTCTCATGGCAGCTCACACAAAGGGCCATGACAGAGTCTTCCTGGGCACTTGGCACTCACCAGCCATGCTGTCCTGAGGGCGTTCGAGGGCTCCGGAGATGTAGCGCTCCTCAAGGAACGCGCAGGGTGTGGTTGCCCAGCACCCGGCACGCTCAGGGGTCCTCCGAGGGAATCAACCAATGGACCTCGACGTTGCTCAGCCGGCCCACAGGTGTCTGTCTGGAGGCACTCAGTGACCTTGGAGGGAAAATGATGCACACCCGTGGGGCCTAGGAGTCCCCGGACGTGTACTTCCTTTAAAGCAAAGCGACTAAGAACTCCTGGAAAGAGCTGCATGCCTCCCTTTCTGCACGGCTACTCAGGGCCTAACCTGGAGGCGAGTTCTCACGTTGAGGTTCCCTTTAGCTCTAGAGCCTGTCATGCGGACCGCCACCGCGGCCACGGAAGCCCCTGGTTGAGAGAGAGCAAACTCACAATTTTCCCCGAAGCATTCTTCCAGGGCTCACTGGCCTGTCGGGAGCCGGGAATGTCAGGGAGCTTCAGGGCAGGCATGAATGCCGCCCTCCAAATGGGAAAGCAGGGCTAGTTCCAGCAGGCCCCCGTTTTCATGGGCACACTCAGCGTACATCCCCGTGGTTTCTAAGGCGTCCCAAGAGACACCGGTTGCCCTGTGTTTCCTTCCCTGAGTCAACTTATCGAAGTAGGGAGTCCCGCATCCAGCGAACGGTCTCAACCAAGGAACGCCGTAGCTGCTCCTCTGGGCCTGGGGCTGCCGGCGGTGCCAAAGAAGGAACAGGACTTGCATGGCAGTAAGAACCCAAGCCGCCGTCCTCTAGGAGGCACGGTGCCTTCAGTCAGGAGGTCCTGGATGGAATGCGAAGACGAGGGTTACTCTGAGCGCAGCTCCGATTGGGGCAACGCGTAAGACCTCCGCGCCATGTGGCATGTGCCAGAACGGTGTTCGTGAACGTGTGCGAGTGCTGAGGAAACCAAGCTGCTCCAAAAGAGAGGGCAGTGCGTTTCCCTACGCTCGGCGTGCGCAGAGGGGCTCTAAAGGGCCACGGGCCCGGATGTTGCTTAGCAGACCCAGGTGCGCCTGGGGTTACTCAGTGTTCCTGCCGGGAACAGGGTGCCCCGGCTAGCCTCCCAGGTGTCCAGAAAGCTGTGCTGCCGTTCAAGGTATGCAGGGCAGAGGCCACCGCCTCCTGGAAGCTGCAGCACGCCTCCGCTTCTGCACGGCAAATCAGGGCCTTACTTCCAGGCACGGGTTCACGCTGGGTGTGCCGGGAGCCACACAGCCTGCTAAGAGGCTGACTCTCTCCTCCAGCGGAGTGACTTCAGGTACGAGGGCGGGCCTCGCAGTGTTCCAAGCACAGCGTTCTCTCATGGCAGCTCACACAAAGGGCCATGACAGAGTCTTCCTGGGCACTTGGCACTCACCAGCCATGCTGTCCTGAGGGCGTTCGAGGGCTCCGGAGATGTAGCGCTCCTCAAGGAACGCGCAGGGTGTGGTTGCCCAGCACCCGGCACGCTCAGGGGTCCTCCGAGGGAATCAACCAATGGACCTCGACGTTGCTCAGCCGGCCCACAGGTGTCTGTCTGGAGGCACTCAGTGACCTTGGAGGGAAAATGATGCACACCCGTGGGGCCTAGGAGTCCCCGGACGTGTACTTCCTTTAAAGCAAAGCGACTAAGAACTCCTGGAAAGAGCTGCATGCCTCCCTTTCTGCACGGCTACTCAGGGCCTAACCTGGAGGCGAGTTCTCACGTTGAGGTTCCCTTTAGCTCTAGAGCCTGTCATGCGGACCGCCACCGCGGCCACGGAAGCCCCTGGTTGAGAGAGAGCAAACTCACAATTTTCCCCGAAGCATTCTTCCAGGGCTCACTGGCCTGTCGGGAGCCGGGAATGTCAGGGAGCTTCAGGGCAGGCATGAATGCCGCCCTCCAAATGGGAAAGCAGGGCTAGTTCCAGCAGGCCCCCGTTTTCATGGGCGCACTCAGCGTACATCCCCGTGGTTTCTAAGGCGTCCCAAGAGACACCGGTTGCCCTGTGTTTCCTTCCCTGAGTCAACTTATCGAAGTAGGGAGTCCCGCATCCAGCGAACGGTCTCAACCAAGGAACGCCGTAGCTGCTCCTCTGGGCCTGGGGCTGCCGGCGGTGCCAAAGAAGGAACAGGACTTGCATGGCAGTAAGAACCCAAGCCGCCGTCCTCTAGGAGGCACGGTGCCTTCAGTCAGGAGGTCCTGGATGGAATGCGAAGACGAGGGTTACTCTGAGCGCAGCTCCGATGGGGGCAACGCGTAAGACCTCCGCGCCATGTGGCATGTGCCAGAACGGTGTTCGTGAACGTGTGCGAGTGCTGAGGAAACCAAGCTGCTCCAAAAGAGAGGGCAGTGCGTTTCCCTACGCTCGGCGTGCGCAGAGGGGCTCTAAAGGGCCACGGGCCCGGATGTTGCTTAGCAGACCCAGGTGCGCCTGGGGTTACTCAGTGTTCCTGCCGGGAACAGGGTGCCCCGGCTAGCCTCCCAGGTGTCCAGAAAGCTGTGCTGCCGTTCAAGGTATGCAGGGCAGAGGCCACCGCCTCCTGGAAGCTGCAGCACGCCTCCGCTTCTGCACGGCAAATCAGGGCCTTACTTCCAGGCACGGGTTCACGCTGGGTGTGCCGGGAGCCACACAGCCTGCTAAGAGGCTGACTCTCTCCTCCAGCGGAGTGACTTCAGGTACGAGGGCGGGCCTCGCAGTGTTCCAAGCACAGCGTTCTCTCATGGCAGCTCACACAAAGGGCCATGACAGAGTCTTCCTGGGCACTTGGCACTCACCAGCCATGCTGTCCTGAGGGCGTTCGAGGGCTCCGGAGATGTAGCGCTCCTCAAGGAACGCGCAGGGTGTGGTTGCCCAGCACCCGGCACGCTCAGGGGTCCTCCGAGGGAATCAACCAGTGGACCTCGACGTTGCTCAGCCGGCCCACAGGTGTCTGTCTGGAGGCACTCAGTGGCCTTGGAGGGAAAATGATGCACACCCGTGGGGCCTAGGAGTCCCCGGACGTGTACTTCCTTTAAAGCAAAGCGACTAAGAACTCCTGGAAAGAGCTGCATGCCTCCCTTTCTGCACGGCTACTCAGGGCCTAACCTGGAGGCGAGTTCTCACGTTGAGGTTCCCTTTAGCTCTAGAGCCTGTCATGCGGACCGCCACCGCGGCCACGGAAGCCCCTGGTTGAGAGAGAGCAAACTCACAATTTTCCCCGAAGCATTCTTCCAGGGCTCACTGGCCTGTCGGGAGCCGGGAATGTCAGGGAGCTTCAGGGCAGGCATGAATGCCGCCCTCCAAATGGGAAAGCAGGGCTAGTTCCAGCAGGCCCCCGTTTTCATGGGCACACTCAGCGTACATCCCCGTGGTTTCTAAGGCGTCCCAAGAGACACCGGTTGCCCTGTGTTTCCTTCCCTGAGTCAACTTATCGAAGTAGGGAGTCCCGCATCCAGCGAACGGTCTCAACCAAGGAACGCCGTAGCTGCTCCTCTGGGCCTGGGGCTGCCGGCGGTGCCAAAGAAGGAACAGGACTTGCATGGCAGTAAGAACCCAAGCCGCCGTCCTCTAGGAGGCACGGTGCCTTCAGTCAGGAGGTCCTGGATGGAATGCGAAGACGAGGGTTACTCTGAGCGCAGCTCCGATTGGGGCAACGCGTAAGACCTCCGCGCCATGTGGCATGTGCCAGAACGGTGTTCGTGAACGTGTGCGAGTGCTGAGGAAACCAAGCTGCTCCAAAAGAGAGGGCAGTGCGTTTCCCTACGCTCGGCGTGCGCAGAGGGGCTCTAAAGGGCTACGGGCCCGGATGTTGCTTAGCAGACCCAGGTGCGCCTGGGGTTACTCAGTGTTCCTGCCGGGAACAGGGTGCCCCGGCTAGCCTCCCAGGTGTCCAGAAAGCTGTGCTGCCGTTCAAGGTATGCAGGGCAGAGGCCACCGCCTCCTGGAAGCTGCAGCACGCCTCCGCTTCTGCACGGCAAATCAGGGCCTTACTTCCAGGCACGGGTTCACGCTGGGTGTGCCGGGAGCCACACAGCGTGCTAAGAGGCTGACTCTCTCCTCCAGCGGAGTGACTTCAGGTACGAGGGCGGGCCTCGCAGTGTTCCAAGCACAGCGTTCTCTCATGGCAGCTCACACAAAGGGCCATGACAGAGTCTTCCTGGGCACTTGGCACTCACCAGCCATGCTGTCCTGAGGGCGTTCGAGGGCTCCGGAGATGTAGCGCTCCTCAAGGAACGCGCAGGGTGTGGTTGCCCAGCACCCGGCACGCTCAGGGGTCCTCCGAGGGAATCAACCAGTGGACCTCGACGTTGCTCAGCCGGCCCACAGGTGTCTGTCTGGAGGCACTCAGTGGCCTTGGAGGGAAAATGATGCACACCCGTGGGGCCTAGGAGTCCCCGGACGTGTACTTCCTTTAAAGCAAAGCGACTAAGAACTCCTGGAAAGAGCTGCATGCCTCCCTTTCTGCACGGCTACTCAGGGCCTAACCTGGAGGCGAGTTCTCACGTTGAGGTTCCCTTTAGCTCTAGAGCCTGTCATGCGGACCGCCACCGCGGCCACGGAAGCCCCTGGTTGAGAGAGAGCAAACTCACAATTTTCCCCGAAGCATTCTTCCAGGGCTCACTGGCCTGTCGGGAGCCGGGAATGTCAGGGAGCTTCAGGGCAGGCATGAATGCCGCCCTCCAAATGGGAAAGCAGGGCTAGTTCCAGCAGGCCCCCGTTTTCATGGGCGCACTCAGCGTACATCCCCGTGGTTTCTAAGGCGTCCCAAGAGACACCGGTTGCCCTGTGTTTCCTTCCCTGAGTCAACTTATCGAAGTAGGGAGTCCCGCATCCAGCGAACGGTCTCAACCAAGGAACGCCGTAGCTGCTCCTCTGGGCCTGGGGCTGCCGGCGGTGCCAAAGAAGGAACAGGACTTGCATGGCAGTAAGAACCCAAGCCGCCGTCCTCTAGGAGGCACGGTGCCTTCAGTCAGGAGGTCCTGGATGGAATGCGAAGACGAGGGTTACTCTGAGCGCAGCTCCGATGGGGGCAACGCGTAAGACCTCCGCGCCATGTGGCATGTGCCAGGACGGTGTTCGTGAACGTGTGCGAGTGCTGAGGAAACCAAGCTGCTCCAAAAGAGAGGGCAGTGCGTTTCCCTACGCTCGGCGTGCGCAGAGGGGCTCTAAAGGGCTACGGGCCCGGATGTTGCTTAGCAGACCCAGGTGCGCCTGGGGTTACTCAGTGTTCCTGCCGGGAACAGGGTGCCCCGGCTAGCCTCCCAGGTGTCCAGAAAGCTGTGCTGCCGTTCAAGGTATGCAGGGCAGAGGCCACCGCCTCCTGGAAGCTGCAGCACGCCTCCGCTTCTGCACGGCAAATCAGGGCCTTACTTCCAGGCACGGGTTCACGCTGGGTGTGCCGGGAGCCACACAGCGTGCTAAGAGGCTGACTCTCTCCTCCAGCGGAGTGACTTCAGGTACGAGGGCGGGCCTCGCAGTGTTCCAAGCACAGCGTTCTCTCATGGCAGCTCACACAAAGGGCCATGACAGAGTCTTCCTGGGCACTTGGCACTCACCAGCCATGCTGTCCTGAGGGCGTTCGAGGGCTCCGGAGATGTAGCGCTCCTCAAGGAACGCGCAGGGTGTGGTTGCCCAGCACCCGGCACGCTCAGGGGTCCTCCGAGGGAATCAACCAGTGGACCTCGACGTTGCTCAGCCGGCCCACAGGTGTCTGTCTGGAGGCACTCAGTGGCCTTGGAGGGAAAATGATGCACACCCGTGGGGCCTAGGAGTCCCCGGACGTGTACTTCCTTTAAAGCAAAGCGACTAAGAACTCCTGGAAAGAGCTGCATGCCTCCCTTTCTGCACGGCTACTCAGGGCCTAACCTGGAGGCGAGTTCTCACGTTGAGGTTCCCTTTAGCTCTAGAGCCTGTCATGCGGACCGCCACCGCGGCCACGGAAGCCCCTGGTTGAGAGAGAGCAAACTCACAATTTTCCCCGAAGCATTCTTCCAGGGCTCACTGGCCTGTCGGGAGCCGGGAATGTCAGGGAGCTTCAGGGCAGGCATGAATGCCGCCCTCCAAATGGGAAAGCAGGGCTAGTTCCAGCAGGCCCCCGTTTTCATGGGCGCACTCAGCGTACATCCCCGTGGTTTCTAAGGCGTCCCAAGAGACACCGGTTGCCCTGTGTTTCCTTCCCTGAGTCAACTTATCGAAGTAGGGAGTCCCGCATCCAGCGAACGGTCTCAACCAAGGAACGCCGTAGCTGCTCCTCTGGGCCTGGGGCTGCCGGCGGTGCCAAAGAAGGAACAGGACTTGCATGGCAGTAAGAACCCAAGCCGCCGTCCTCTAGGAGGCACGGTGCCTTCAGTCAGGAGGTCCTGGATGGAATGCGAAGACGAGGGTTACTCTGAGCGCAGCTCCGATGGGGGCAACGCGTAAGACCTCCGCGCCATGTGGCATGTGCCAGGACGGTGTTCGTGAACGTGTGCGAGTGCTGAGGAAACCAAGCTGCTCCAAAAGAGAGGGCAGTGCGTTTCCCTACGCTCGGCGTGCGCAGAGGGGCTCTAAAGGGCTACGGGCCCGGATGTTGCTTAGCAGACCCAGGTGCGCCTGGGGTTACTCAGTGTTCCTGCCGGGAACAGGGTGCCCCGGCTAGCCTCCCAGGTGTCCAGAAAGCTGTGCTGCCGTTCAAGGTATGCAGGGCAGAGGCCACCGCCTCCTGGAAGCTGCAGCACGCCTCCGCTTCTGCACGGCAAATCAGGGCCTTACTTCCAGGCACGGGTTCACGCTGGGTGTGCCGGGAGCCACACAGCGTGCTAAGAGGCTGACTCTCTCCTCCAGCGGAGTGACTTCAGGTACGAGGGCGGGCCTCGCAGTGTTCCAAGCACAGCGTTCTCTCATGGCAGCTCACACAAAGGGCCATGACAGAGTCTTCCTGGGCACTTGGCACTCACCAGCCATGCTGTCCTGAGGGCGTTCGAGGGCTCCGGAGATGTAGCGCTCCTCAAGGAACGCGCAGGGTGTGGTTGCCCAGCACCCGGCACGCTCAGGGGTCCTCCGAGGGAATCAACCAGTGGACCTCGACGTTGCTCAGCCGGCCCACAGGTGTCTGTCTGGAGGCACTCAGTGGCCTTGGAGGGAAAATGATGCACACCCGTGGGGCCTAGGAGTCCCCGGACGTGTACTTCCTTTAAAGCAAAGCGACTAAGAACTCCTGGAAAGAGCTGCATGCCTCCCTTTCTGCACGGCTACTCAGGGCCTAACCTGGAGGCGAGTTCTCACGTTGAGGTTCCCTTTAGCTCTAGAGCCTGTCATGCGGACCGCCACCGCGGCCACGGAAGCCCCTGGTTGAGAGAGAGCAAACTCACAATTTTCCCCGAAGCATTCTTCCAGGGCTCACTGGCCTGTCGGGAGCCGGGAATGTCAGGGAGCTTCAGGGCAGGCATGAATGCCGCCCTCCAAATGGGAAAGCAGGGCTAGTTCCAGCAGGCCCCCGTTTTCATGGGCGCACTCAGCGTACATCCCCGTGGTTTCTAAGGCGTCCCAAGAGACACCGGTTGCCCTGTGTTTCCTTCCCTGAGTCAACTTATCGAAGTAGGGAGTCCCGCATCCAGCGAACGGTCTCAACCAAGGAACGCCGTAGCTGCTCCTCTGGGCCTGGGGCTGCCGGCGGTGCCAAAGAAGGAACAGGACTTGCATGGCAGTAAGAACCCAAGCCGCCGTCCTCTAGGAGGCACGGTGCCTTCAGTCAGGAGGTCCTGGATGGAATGCGAAGACGAGGGTTACTCTGAGCGCAGCTCCGATGGGGGCAACGCGTAAGACCTCCGCGCCATGTGGCATGTGCCAGGACGGTGTTCGTGAACGTGTGCGAGTGCTGAGGAAACCAAGCTGCTCCAAAAGAGAGGGCAGTGCGTTTCCCTACGCTCGGCGTGCGCAGAGGGGCTCTAAAGGGCTACGGGCCCGGATGTTGCTTAGCAGACCCAGGTGCGCCTGGGGTTACTCAGTGTTCCTGCCGGGAACAGGGTGCCCCGGCTAGCCTCCCAGGTGTCCAGAAAGCTGTGCTGCCGTTCAAGGTATGCAGGGCAGAGGCCACCGCCTCCTGGAAGCTGCAGCACGCCTCCGCTTCTGCACGGCAAATCAGGGCCTTACTTCCAGGCACGGGTTCACGCTGGGTGTGCCGGGAGCCACACAGCCTGCTAAGAGGCTGACTCTCTCCTCCAGCGGAGTGACTTCAGGTACGAGGGCGGGCCTCGCAGTGTTCCAAGCACAGCGTTCTCTCATGGCAGCTCACACAAAGGGCCATGACAGAGTCTTCCTGGGCACTTGGCACTCACCAGCCATGCTGTCCTGAGGGCGTTCGAGGGCTCCGGAGATGTAGCGCTCCTCAAGGAACGCGCAGGGTGTGGTTGCCCAGCACCCGGCACGCTCAGGGGTCCTCCGAGGGAATCAACCAGTGGACCTCGACGTTGCTCAGCCGGCCCACAGGTGTCTGTCTGGAGGCACTCAGTGGCCTTGGAGGGAAAATGATGCACACCCGTGGGGCCTAGGAGTCCCCGGACGTGTACTTCCTTTAAAGCAAAGCGACTAAGAACTCCTGGAAAGAGCTGCATGCCTCCCTTTCTGCACGGCTACTCAGGGCCTAACCTGGAGGCGAGTTCTCACGTTGAGGTTCCCTTTAGCTCTAGAGCCTGTCATGCGGACCGCCACCGCGGCCACGGAAGCCCCTGGTTGAGAGAGAGCAAACTCACAATTTTCCCCGAAGCATTCTTCCAGGGCTCACTGGCCTGTCGGGAGCCGGGAATGTCAGGGAGCTTCAGGGCAGGCATGAATGCCGCCCTCCAAATGGGAAAGCAGGGCTAGTTCCAGCAGGCCCCCGTTTTCATGGGCGCACTCAGCGTACATCCCCGTGGTTTCTAAGGCGTCCCAAGAGACACCGGTTGCCCTGTGTTTCCTTCCCTGAGTCAACTTATCGAAGTAGGGAGTCCCGCATCCAGCGAACGGTCTCAACCAAGGAACGCCGTAGCTGCTCCTCTGGGCCTGGGGCTGCCGGCGGTGCCAAAGAAGGAACAGGACTTGCATGGCAGTAAGAACCCAAGCCGCCGTCCTCTAGGAGGCACGGTGCCTTCAGTCAGGAGGTCCTGGATGGAATGCGAAGACGAGGGTTACTCTGAGCGCAGCTCCGATGGGGGCAACGCGTAAGACCTCCGCGCCATGTGGCATGTGCCAGGACGGTGTTCGTGAACGTGTGCGAGTGCTGAGGAAACCAAGCTGCTCCAAAAGAGAGGGCAGTGCGTTTCCCTACGCTCGGCGTGCGCAGAGGGGCTCTAAAGGGCTACGGGCCCGGATGTTGCTTAGCAGACCCAGGTGCGCCTGGGGTTACTCAGTGTTCCTGCCGGGAACAGGGTGCCCCGGCTAGCCTCCCAGGTGTCCAGAAAGCTGTGCTGCCGTTCAAGGTATGCAGGGCAGAGGCCACCGCCTCCTGGAAGCTGCAGCACGCCTCCGCTTCTGCACGGCAAATCAGGGCCTTACTTCCAGGCACGGGTTCACGCTGGGTGTGCCGGGAGCCACACAGCGTGCTAAGAGGCTGACTCTCTCCTCCAGCGGAGTGACTTCAGGTACGAGGGCGGGCCTCGCAGTGTTCCAAGCACAGCGTTCTCTCATGGCAGCTCACACAAAGGGCCATGACAGAGTCTTCCTGGGCACTTGGCACTCACCAGCCATGCTGTCCTGAGGGCGTTCGAGGGCTCCGGAGATGTAGCGCTCCTCAAGGAACGCGCAGGGTGTGGTTGCCCAGCACCCGGCACGCTCAGGGGTCCTCCGAGGGAATCAACCAATGGACCTCGACGTTGCTCAGCCGGCCCACAGGTGTCTGTCTGGAGGCACTCAGTGACCTTGGAGGGAAAATGATGCACACCCGTGGGGCCTAGGAGTCCCCGGACGTGTACTTCCTTTAAAGCAAAGCGACTAAGAACTCCTGGAAAGAGCTGCATGCCTCCCTTTCTGCACGGCTACTCAGGGCCTAACCTGGAGGCGAGTTCTCACGTTGAGGTTCCCTTTAGCTCTAGAGCCTGTCATGCGGACCGCCACCGCGGCCACGGAAGCCCCTGGTTGAGAGAGAGCAAACTCACAATTTTCCCCGAAGCATTCTTCCAGGGCTCACTGGCCTGTCGGGAGCCGGGAATGTCAGGGAGCTTCAGGGCAGGCATGAATGCCGCCCTCCAAATGGGAAAGCAGGGCTAGTTCCAGCAGGCCCCCGTTTTCATGGGCACACTCAGCGTACATCCCCGTGGTTTCTAAGGCGTCCCAAGAGACACCGGTTGCCCTGTGTTTCCTTCCCTGAGTCAACTTATCGAAGTAGGGAGTCCCGCATCCAGCGAACGGTCTCAACCAAGGAACGCCGTAGCTGCTCCTCTGGGCCTGGGGCTGCCGGCGGTGCCAAAGAAGGAACAGGACTTGCATGGCAGTAAGAACCCAAGCCGCCGTCCTCTAGGAGGCACGGTGCCTTCAGTCAGGAGGTCCTGGATGGAATGCGAAGACGAGGGTTACTCTGAGCGCAGCTCCGATTGGGGCAACGCGTAAGACCTCCGCGCCATGTGGCATGTGCCAGAACGGTGTTCGTGAACGTGTGCGAGTGCTGAGGAAACCAAGCTGCTCCAAAAGAGAGGGCAGTGCGTTTCCCTACGCTCGGCGTGCGCAGAGGGGCTCTAAAGGGCTACGGGCCCGGATGTTGCTTAGCAGACCCAGGTGCGCCTGGGGTTACTCAGTGTTCCTGCCGGGAACAGGGTGCCCCGGCTAGCCTCCCAGGTGTCCAGAAAGCTGTGCTGCCGTTCAAGGTATGCAGGGCAGAGGCCACCGCCTCCTGGAAGCTGCAGCACGCCTCCGCTTCTGCACGGCAAATCAGGGCCTTACTTCCAGGCACGGGTTCACGCTGGGTGTGCCGGGAGCCACACAGCGTGCTAAGAGGCTGACTCTCTCCTCCAGCGGAGTGACTTCAGGTACGAGGGCGGGCCTCGCAGTGTTCCAAGCACAGCGTTCTCTCATGGCAGCTCACACAAAGGGCCATGACAGAGTCTTCCTGGGCACTTGGCACTCACCAGCCATGCTGTCCTGAGGGCGTTCGAGGGCTCCGGAGATGTAGCGCTCCTCAAGGAACGCGCAGGGTGTGGTTGCCCAGCACCCGGCACGCTCAGGGGTCCTCCGAGGGAATCAACCAATGGACCTCGACGTTGCTCAGCCGGCCCACAGGTGTCTGTCTGGAGGCACTCAGTGACCTTGGAGGGAAAATGATGCACACCCGTGGGGCCTAGGAGTCCCCGGACGTGTACTTCCTTTAAAGCAAAGCGACTAAGAACTCCTGGAAAGAGCTGCATGCCTCCCTTTCTGCACGGCTACTCAGGGCCTAACCTGGAGGCGAGTTCTCACGTTGAGGTTCCCTTTAGCTCTAGAGCCTGTCATGCGGACCGCCACCGCGGCCACGGAAGCCCCTGGTTGAGAGAGAGCAAACTCACAATTTTCCCCGAAGCATTCTTCCAGGGCTCACTGGCCTGTCGGGAGCCGGGAATGTCAGGGAGCTTCAGGGCAGGCATGAATGCCGCCCTCCAAATGGGAAAGCAGGGCTAGTTCCAGCAGGCCCCCGTTTTCATGGGCACACTCAGCGTACATCCCCGTGGTTTCTAAGGCGTCCCAAGAGACACCGGTTGCCCTGTGTTTCCTTCCCTGAGTCAACTTATCGAAGTAGGGAGTCCCGCATCCAGCGAACGGTCTCAACCAAGGAACGCCGTAGCTGCTCCTCTGGGCCTGGGGCTGCCGGCGGTGCCAAAGAAGGAACAGGACTTGCATGGCAGTAAGAACCCAAGCCGCCGTCCTCTAGGAGGCACGGTGCCTTCAGTCAGGAGGTCCTGGATGGAATGCGAAGACGAGGGTTACTCTGAGCGCAGCTCCGATTGGGGCAACGCGTAAGACCTCCGCGCCATGTGGCATGTGCCAGAACGGTGTTCGTGAACGTGTGCGAGTGCTGAGGAAACCAAGCTGCTCCAAAAGAGAGGGCAGTGCGTTTCCCTACGCTCGGCGTGCGCAGAGGGGCTCTAAAGGGCTACGGGCCCGGATGTTGCTTAGCAGACCCAGGTGCGCCTGGGGTTACTCAGTGTTCCTGCCGGGAACAGGGTGCCCCGGCTAGCCTCCCAGGTGTCCAGAAAGCTGTGCTGCCGTTCAAGGTATGCAGGGCAGAGGCCACCGCCTCCTGGAAGCTGCAGCACGCCTCCGCTTCTGCACGGCAAATCAGGGCCTTACTTCCAGGCACGGGTTCACGCTGGGTGTGCCGGGAGCCACACAGCGTGCTAAGAGGCTGACTCTCTCCTCCAGCGGAGTGACTTCAGGTACGAGGGCGGGCCTCGCAGTGTTCCAAGCACAGCGTTCTCTCATGGCAGCTCACACAAAGGGCCATGACAGAGTCTTCCTGGGCACTTGGCACTCACCAGCCATGCTGTCCTGAGGGCGTTCGAGGGCTCCGGAGATGTAGCGCTCCTCAAGGAACGCGCAGGGTGTGGTTGCCCAGCACCCGGCACGCTCAGGGGTCCTCCGAGGGAATCAACCAATGGACCTCGACGTTGCTCAGCCGGCCCACAGGTGTCTGTCTGGAGGCACTCAGTGACCTTGGAGGGAAAATGATGCACACCCGTGGGGCCTAGGAGTCCCCGGACGTGTACTTCCTTTAAAGCAAAGCGACTAAGAACTCCTGGAAAGAGCTGCATGCCTCCCTTTCTGCACGGCTACTCAGGGCCTAACCTGGAGGCGAGTTCTCACGTTGAGGTTCCCTTTAGCTCTAGAGCCTGTCATGCGGACCGCCACCGCGGCCACGGAAGCCCCTGGTTGAGAGAGAGCAAACTCACAATTTTCCCCGAAGCATTCTTCCAGGGCTCACTGGCCTGTCGGGAGCCGGGAATGTCAGGGAGCTTCAGGGCAGGCATGAATGCCGCCCTCCAAATGGGAAAGCAGGGCTAGTTCCAGCAGGCCCCCGTTTTCATGGGCACACTCAGCGTACATCCCCGTGGTTTCTAAGGCGTCCCAAGAGACACCGGTTGCCCTGTGTTTCCTTCCCTGAGTCAACTTATCGAAGTAGGGAGTCCCGCATCCAGCGAACGGTCTCAACCAAGGAACGCCGTAGCTGCTCCTCTGGGCCTGGGGCTGCCGGCGGTGCCAAAGAAGGAACAGGACTTGCATGGCAGTAAGAACCCAAGCCGCCGTCCTCTAGGAGGCACGGTGCCTTCAGTCAGGAGGTCCTGGATGGAATGCGAAGACGAGGGTTACTCTGAGCGCAGCTCCGATTGGGGCAACGCGTAAGACCTCCGCGCCATGTGGCATGTGCCAGAACGGTGTTCGTGAACGTGTGCGAGTGCTGAGGAAACCAAGCTGCTCCAAAAGAGAGGGCAGTGCGTTTCCCTACGCTCGGCGTGCGCAGAGGGGCTCTAAAGGGCTACGGGCCCGGATGTTGCTTAGCAGACCCAGGTGCGCCTGGGGTTACTCAGTGTTCCTGCCGGGAACAGGGTGCCCCGGCTAGCCTCCCAGGTGTCCAGAAAGCTGTGCTGCCGTTCAAGGTATGCAGGGCAGAGGCCACCGCCTCCTGGAAGCTGCAGCACGCCTCCGCTTCTGCACGGCAAATCAGGGCCTTACTTCCAGGCACGGGTTCACGCTGGGTGTGCCGGGAGCCACACAGCGTGCTAAGAGGCTGACTCTCTCCTCCAGCGGAGTGACTTCAGGTACGAGGGCGGGCCTCGCAGTGTTCCAAGCACAGCGTTCTCTCATGGCAGCTCACACAAAGGGCCATGACAGAGTCTTCCTGGGCACTTGGCACTCACCAGCCATGCTGTCCTGAGGGCGTTCGAGGGCTCCGGAGATGTAGCGCTCCTCAAGGAACGCGCAGGGTGTGGTTGCCCAGCACCCGGCACGCTCAGGGGTCCTCCGAGGGAATCAACCAATGGACCTCGACGTTGCTCAGCCGGCCCACAGGTGTCTGTCTGGAGGCACTCAGTGACCTTGGAGGGAAAATGATGCACACCCGTGGGGCCTAGGAGTCCCCGGACGTGTACTTCCTTTAAAGCAAAGCGACTAAGAACTCCTGGAAAGAGCTGCATGCCTCCCTTTCTGCACGGCTACTCAGGGCCTAACCTGGAGGCGAGTTCTCACGTTGAGGTTCCCTTTAGCTCTAGAGCCTGTCATGCGGACCGCCACCGCGGCCACGGAAGCCCCTGGTTGAGAGAGAGCAAACTCACAATTTTCCCCGAAGCATTCTTCCAGGGCTCACTGGCCTGTCGGGAGCCGGGAATGTCAGGGAGCTTCAGGGCAGGCATGAATGCCGCCCTCCAAATGGGAAAGCAGGGCTAGTTCCAGCAGGCCCCCGTTTTCATGGGCACACTCAGCGTACATCCCCGTGGTTTCTAAGGCGTCCCAAGAGACACCGGTTGCCCTGTGTTTCCTTCCCTGAGTCAACTTATCGAAGTAGGGAGTCCCGCATCCAGCGAACGGTCTCAACCAAGGAACGCCGTAGCTGCTCCTCTGGGCCTGGGGCTGCCGGCGGTGCCAAAGAAGGAACAGGACTTGCATGGCAGTAAGAACCCAAGCCGCCGTCCTCTAGGAGGCACGGTGCCTTCAGTCAGGAGGTCCTGGATGGAATGCGAAGACGAGGGTTACTCTGAGCGCAGCTCCGATTGGGGCAACGCGTAAGACCTCCGCGCCATGTGGCATGTGCCAGAACGGTGTTCGTGAACGTGTGCGAGTGCTGAGGAAACCAAGCTGCTCCAAAAGAGAGGGCAGTGCGTTTCCCTACGCTCGGCGTGCGCAGAGGGGCTCTAAAGGGCTACGGGCCCGGATGTTGCTTAGCAGACCCAGGTGCGCCTGGGGTTACTCAGTGTTCCTGCCGGGAACAGGGTGCCCCGGCTAGCCTCCCAGGTGTCCAGAAAGCTGTGCTGCCGTTCAAGGTATGCAGGGCAGAGGCCACCGCCTCCTGGAAGCTGCAGCACGCCTCCGCTTCTGCACGGCAAATCAGGGCCTTACTTCCAGGCACGGGTTCACGCTGGGTGTGCCGGGAGCCACACAGCGTGCTAAGAGGCTGACTCTCTCCTCCAGCGGAGTGACTTCAGGTACGAGGGCGGGCCTCGCAGTGTTCCAAGCACAGCGTTCTCTCATGGCAGCTCACACAAAGGGCCATGACAGAGTCTTCCTGGGCACTTGGCACTCACCAGCCATGCTGTCCTGAGGGCGTTCGAGGGCTCCGGAGATGTAGCGCTCCTCAAGGAACGCGCAGGGTGTGGTTGCCCAGCACCCGGCACGCTCAGGGGTCCTCCGAGGGAATCAACCAATGGACCTCGACGTTGCTCAGCCGGCCCACAGGTGTCTGTCTGGAGGCACTCAGTGACCTTGGAGGGAAAATGATGCACACCCGTGGGGCCTAGGAGTCCCCGGACGTGTACTTCCTTTAAAGCAAAGCGACTAAGAACTCCTGGAAAGAGCTGCATGCCTCCCTTTCTGCACGGCTACTCAGGGCCTAACCTGGAGGCGAGTTCTCACGTTGAGGTTCCCTTTAGCTCTAGAGCCTGTCATGCGGACCGCCACCGCGGCCACGGAAGCCCCTGGTTGAGAGAGAGCAAACTCACAATTTTCCCCGAAGCATTCTTCCAGGGCTCACTGGCCTGTCGGGAGCCGGGAATGTCAGGGAGCTTCAGGGCAGGCATGAATGCCGCCCTCCAAATGGGAAAGCAGGGCTAGTTCCAGCAGGCCCCCGTTTTCATGGGCGCACTCAGCGTACATCCCCGTGGTTTCTAAGGCGTCCCAAGAGACACCGGTTGCCCTGTGTTTCCTTCCCTGAGTCAACTTATCGAAGTAGGGAGTCCCGCATCCAGCGAACGGTCTCAACCAAGGAACGCCGTAGCTGCTCCTCTGGGCCTGGGGCTGCCGGCGGTGCCAAAGAAGGAACAGGACTTGCATGGCAGTAAGAACCCAAGCCGCCGTCCTCTAGGAGGCACGGTGCCTTCAGTCAGGAGGTCCTGGATGGAATGCGAAGACGAGGGTTACTCTGAGCGCAGCTCCGATTGGGGCAACGCGTAAGACCTCCGCGCCATGTGGCATGTGCCAGAACGGTGTTCGTGAACGTGTGCGAGTGCTGAGGAAACCAAGCTGCTCCAAAAGAGAGGGCAGTGCGTTTCCCTACGCTCGGCGTGCGCAGAGGGGCTCTAAAGGGCTACGGGCCCGGATGTTGCTTAGCAGACCCAGGTGCGCCTGGGGTTACTCAGTGTTCCTGCCGGGAACAGGGTGCCCCGGCTAGCCTCCCAGGTGTCCAGAAAGCTGTGCTGCCGTTCAAGGTATGCAGGGCAGAGGCCACCGCCTCCTGGAAGCTGCAGCACGCCTCCGCTTCTGCACGGCAAATCAGGGCCTTACTTCCAGGCACGGGTTCACGCTGGGTGTGCCGGGAGCCACACAGCGTGCTAAGAGGCTGACTCTCTCCTCCAGCGGAGTGACTTCAGGTACGAGGGCGGGCCTCGCAGTGTTCCAAGCACAGCGTTCTCTCATGGCAGCTCACACAAAGGGCCATGACAGAGTCTTCCTGGGCACTTGGCACTCACCAGCCATGCTGTCCTGAGGGCGTTCGAGGGCTCCGGAGATGTAGCGCTCCTCAAGGAACGCGCAGGGTGTGGTTGCCCAGCACCCGGCACGCTCAGGGGTCCTCCGAGGGAATCAACCAATGGACCTCGACGTTGCTCAGCCGGCCCACAGGTGTCTGTCTGGAGGCACTCAGTGACCTTGGAGGGAAAATGATGCACACCCGTGGGGCCTAGGAGTCCCCGGACGTGTACTTCCTTTAAAGCAAAGCGACTAAGAACTCCTGGAAAGAGCTGCATGCCTCCCTTTCTGCACGGCTACTCAGGGCCTAACCTGGAGGCGAGTTCTCACGTTGAGGTTCCCTTTAGCTCTAGAGCCTGTCATGCGGACCGCCACCGCGGCCACGGAAGCCCCTGGTTGAGAGAGAGCAAACTCACAATTTTCCCCGAAGCATTCTTCCAGGGCTCACTGGCCTGTCGGGAGCCGGGAATGTCAGGGAGCTTCAGGGCAGGCATGAATGCCGCCCTCCAAATGGGAAAGCAGGGCTAGTTCCAGCAGGCCCCCGTTTTCATGGGCACACTCAGCGTACATCCCCGTGGTTTCTAAGGCGTCCCAAGAGACACCGGTTGCCCTGTGTTTCCTTCCCTGAGTCAACTTATCGAAGTAGGGAGTCCCGCATCCAGCGAACGGTCTCAACCAAGGAACGCCGTAGCTGCTCCTCTGGGCCTGGGGCTGCCGGCGGTGCCAAAGAAGGAACAGGACTTGCATGGCAGTAAGAACCCAAGCCGCCGTCCTCTAGGAGGCACGGTGCCTTCAGTCAGGAGGTCCTGGATGGAATGCGAAGACGAGGGTTACTCTGAGCGCAGCTCCGATTGGGGCAACGCGTAAGACCTCCGCGCCATGTGGCATGTGCCAGGACGGTGTTCGTGAACGTGTGCGAGTGCTGAGGAAACCAAGCTGCTCCAAAAGAGAGGGCAGTGCGTTTCCCTACGCTCGGCGTGCGCAGAGGGGCTCTAAAGGGCTACGGGCCCGGATGTTGCTTAGCAGACCCAGGTGCGCCTGGGGTTACTCAGTGTTCCTGCCGGGAACAGGGTGCCCCGGCTAGCCTCCCAGGTGTCCAGAAAGCTGTGCTGCCGTTCAAGGTATGCAGGGCAGAGGCCACCGCCTCCTGGAAGCTGCAGCACGCCTCCGCTTCTGCACGGCAAATCAGGGCCTTACTTCCAGGCACGGGTTCACGCTGGGTGTGCCGGGAGCCACACAGCCTGCTAAGAGGCTGACTCTCTCCTCCAGCGGAGTGACTTCAGGTACGAGGGCGGGCCTCGCAGTGTTCCAAGCACAGCGTTCTCTCATGGCAGCTCACACAAAGGGCCATGACAGAGTCTTCCTGGGCACTTGGCACTCACCAGCCATGCTGTCCTGAGGGCGTTCGAGGGCTCCGGAGATGTAGCGCTCCTCAAGGAACGCGCAGGGTGTGGTTGCCCAGCACCCGGCACGCTCAGGGGTCCTCCGAGGGAATCAACCAATGGACCTCGACGTTGCTCAGCCGGCCCACAGGTGTCTGTCTGGAGGCACTCAGTGACCTTGGAGGGAAAATGATGCACACCCGTGGGGCCTAGGAGTCCCCGGACGTGTACTTCCTTTAAAGCAAAGCGACTAAGAACTCCTGGAAAGAGCTGCATGCCTCCCTTTCTGCACGGCTACTCAGGGCCTAACCTGGAGGCGAGTTCTCACGTTGAGGTTCCCTTTAGCTCTAGAGCCTGTCATGCGGACCGCCACCGCGGCCACGGAAGCCCCTGGTTGAGAGAGAGCAAACTCACAATTTTCCCCGAAGCATTCTTCCAGGGCTCACTGGCCTGTCGGGAGCCGGGAATGTCAGGGAGCTTCAGGGCAGGCATGAATGCCGCCCTCCAAATGGGAAAGCAGGGCTAGTTCCAGCAGGCCCCCGTTTTCATGGGCACACTCAGCGTACATCCCCGTGGTTTCTAAGGCGTCCCAAGAGACACCGGTTGCCCTGTGTTTCCTTCCCTGAGTCAACTTATCGAAGTAGGGAGTCCCGCATCCAGCGAACGGTCTCAACCAAGGAACGCCGTAGCTGCTCCTCTGGGCCTGGGGCTGCCGGCGGTGCCAAAGAAGGAACAGGACTTGCATGGCAGTAAGAACCCAAGCCGCCGTCCTCTAGGAGGCACGGTGCCTTCAGTCAGGAGGTCCTGGATGGAATGCGAAGACGAGGGTTACTCTGAGCGCAGCTCCGATTGGGGCAACGCGTAAGACCTCCGCGCCATGTGGCATGTGCCAGAACGGTGTTCGTGAACGTGTGCGAGTGCTGAGGAAACCAAGCTGCTCCAAAAGAGAGGGCAGTGCGTTTCCCTACGCTCGGCGTGCGCAGAGGGGCTCTAAAGGGCTACGGGCCCGGATGTTGCTTAGCAGACCCAGGTGCGCCTGGGGTTACTCAGTGTTCCTGCCGGGAACAGGGTGCCCCGGCTAGCCTCCCAGGTGTCCAGAAAGCTGTGCTGCCGTTCAAGGTATGCAGGGCAGAGGCCACCGCCTCCTGGAAGCTGCAGCACGCCTCCGCTTCTGCACGGCAAATCAGGGCCTTACTTCCAGGCACGGGTTCACGCTGGGTGTGCCGGGAGCCACACAGCGTGCTAAGAGGCTGACTCTCTCCTCCAGCGGAGTGACTTCAGGTACGAGGGCGGGCCTCGCAGTGTTCCAAGCACAGCGTTCTCTCATGGCAGCTCACACAAAGGGCCATGACAGAGTCTTCCTGGGCACTTGGCACTCACCAGCCATGCTGTCCTGAGGGCGTTCGAGGGCTCCGGAGATGTAGCGCTCCTCAAGGAACGCGCAGGGTGTGGTTGCCCAGCACCCGGCACGCTCAGGGGTCCTCCGAGGGAATCAACCAATGGACCTCGACGTTGCTCAGCCGGCCCACAGGTGTCTGTCTGGAGGCACTCAGTGACCTTGGAGGGAAAATGATGCACACCCGTGGGGCCTAGGAGTCCCCGGACGTGTACTTCCTTTAAAGCAAAGCGACTAAGAACTCCTGGAAAGAGCTGCATGCCTCCCTTTCTGCACGGCTACTCAGGGCCTAACCTGGAGGCGAGTTCTCACGTTGAGGTTCCCTTTAGCTCTAGAGCCTGTCATGCGGACCGCCACCGCGGCCACGGAAGCCCCTGGTTGAGAGAGAGCAAACTCACAATTTTCCCCGAAGCATTCTTCCAGGGCTCACTGGCCTGTCGGGAGCCGGGAATGTCAGGGAGCTTCAGGGCAGGCATGAATGCTGCCCTCCAAATGGGAAAGCAGGGCTAGTTCCAGCAGGCCCCCGTTTTCATGGGCACACTCAGCGTACATCCCCGTGGTTTCTAAGGCGTCCCAAGAGACACCGGTTGCCCTGTGTTTCCTTCCCTGAGTCAACTTATCGAAGTAGGGAGTCCCGCATCCAGCGAACGGTCTCAACCAAGGAACGCCGTAGCTGCTCCTCTGGGCCTGGGGCTGCCGGCGGTGCCAAAGAAGGAACAGGACTTGCATGGCAGTAAGAACCCAAGCCGCCGTCCTCTAGGAGGCACGGTGCCTTCAGTCAGGAGGTCCTGGATGGAATGCGAAGACGAGGGTTACTCTGAGCGCAGCTCCGATTGGGGCAACGCGTAAGACCTCCGCGCCATGTGGCATGTGCCAGAACGGTGTTCGTGAACGTGTGCGAGTGCTGAGGAAACCAAGCTGCTCCAAAAGAGAGGGCAGTGCGTTTCCCTACGCTCGGCGTGCGCAGAGGGGCTCTAAAGGGCCACGGGCCCGGATGTTGCTTAGCAGACCCAGGTGCGCCTGGGGTTACTCAGTGTTCCTGCCGGGAACAGGGTGCCCCGGCTAGCCTCCCAGGTGTCCAGAAAGCTGTGCTGCCGTTCAAGGTATGCAGGGCAGAGGCCACCGCCTCCTGGAAGCTGCAGCACGCCTCCGCTTCTGCACGGCAAATCAGGGCCTTACTTCCAGGCACGGGTTCACGCTGGGTGTGCCGGGAGCCACACAGCCTGCTAAGAGGCTGACTCTCTCCTCCAGCGGAGTGACTTCAGGTACGAGGGCGGGCCTCGCAGTGTTCCAAGCACAGCGTTCTCTCATGGCAGCTCACACAAAGGGCCATGACAGAGTCTTCCTGGGCACTTGGCACTCACCAGCCATGCTGTCCTGAGGGCGTTCGAGGGCTCCGGAGATGTAGCGCTCCTCAAGGAACGCGCAGGGTGTGGTTGCCCAGCACCCGGCACGCTCAGGGGTCCTCCGAGGGAATCAACCAATGGACCTCGACGTTGCTCAGCCGGCCCACAGGTGTCTGTCTGGAGGCACTCAGTGACCTTGGAGGGAAAATGATGCACACCCGTGGGGCCTAGGAGTCCCCGGACGTGTACTTCCTTTAAAGCAAAGCGACTAAGAACTCCTGGAAAGAGCTGCATGCCTCCCTTTCTGCACGGCTACTCAGGGCCTAACCTGGAGGCGAGTTCTCACGTTGAGGTTCCCTTTAGCTCTAGAGCCTGTCATGCGGACCGCCACCGCGGCCACGGAAGCCCCTGGTTGAGAGAGAGCAAACTCACAATTTTCCCCGAAGCATTCTTCCAGGGCTCACTGGCCTGTCGGGAGCCGGGAATGTCAGGGAGCTTCAGGGCAGGCATGAATGCCGCCCTCCAAATGGGAAAGCAGGGCTAGTTCCAGCAGGCCCCCGTTTTCATGGGCACACTCAGCGTACATCCCCGTGGTTTCTAAGGCGTCCCAAGAGACACCGGTTGCCCTGTGTTTCCTTCCCTGAGTCAACTTATCGAAGTAGGGAGTCCCGCATCCAGCGAACGGTCTCAACCAAGGAACGCCGTAGCTGCTCCTCTGGGCCTGGGGCTGCCGGCGGTGCCAAAGAAGGAACAGGACTTGCATGGCAGTAAGAACCCAAGCCGCCGTCCTCTAGGAGGCACGGTGCCTTCAGTCAGGAGGTCCTGGATGGAATGCGAAGACGAGGGTTACTCTGAGCGCAGCTCCGATTGGGGCAACGCGTAAGACCTCCGCGCCATGTGGCATGTGCCAGAACGGTGTTCGTGAACGTGTGCGAGTGCTGAGGAAACCAAGCTGCTCCAAAAGAGAGGGCAGTGCGTTTCCCTACGCTCGGCGTGCGCAGAGGGGCTCTAAAGGGCCACGGGCCCGGATGTTGCTTAGCAGACCCAGGTGCGCCTGGGGTTACTCAGTGTTCCTGCCGGGAACAGGGTGCCCCGGCTAGCCTCCCAGGTGTCCAGAAAGCTGTGCTGCCGTTCAAGGTATGCAGGGCAGAGGCCACCGCCTCCTGGAAGCTGCAGCACGCCTCCGCTTCTGCACGGCAAATCAGGGCCTTACTTCCAGGCACGGGTTCACGCTGGGTGTGCCGGGAGCCACACAGCCTGCTAAGAGGCTGACTCTCTCCTCCAGCGGAGTGACTTCAGGTACGAGGGCGGGCCTCGCAGTGTTCCAAGCACAGCGTTCTCTCATGGCAGCTCACACAAAGGGCCATGACAGAGTCTTCCTGGGCACTTGGCACTCACCAGCCATGCTGTCCTGAGGGCGTTCGAGGGCTCCGGAGATGTAGCGCTCCTCAAGGAACGCGCAGGGTGTGGTTGCCCAGCACCCGGCACGCTCAGGGGTCCTCCGAGGGAATCAACCAATGGACCTCGACGTTGCTCAGCCGGCCCACAGGTGTCTGTCTGGAGGCACTCAGTGACCTTGGAGGGAAAATGATGCACACCCGTGGGGCCTAGGAGTCCCCGGACGTGTACTTCCTTTAAAGCAAAGCGACTAAGAACTCCTGGAAAGAGCTGCATGCCTCCCTTTCTGCACGGCTACTCAGGGCCTAACCTGGAGGCGAGTTCTCACGTTGAGGTTCCCTTTAGCTCTAGAGCCTGTCATGCGGACCGCCACCGCGGCCACGGAAGCCCCTGGTTGAGAGAGAGCAAACTCACAATTTTCCCCGAAGCATTCTTCCAGGGCTCACTGGCCTGTCGGGAGCCGGGAATGTCAGGGAGCTTCAGGGCAGGCATGAATGCCGCCCTCCAAATGGGAAAGCAGGGCTAGTTCCAGCAGGCCCCCGTTTTCATGGGCACACTCAGCGTACATCCCCGTGGTTTCTAAGGCGTCCCAAGAGACACCGGTTGCCCTGTGTTTCCTTCCCTGAGTCAACTTATCGAAGTAGGGAGTCCCGCATCCAGCGAACGGTCTCAACCAAGGAACGCCGTAGCTGCTCCTCTGGGCCTGGGGCTGCCGGCGGTGCCAAAGAAGGAACAGGACTTGCATGGCAGTAAGAACCCAAGCCGCCGTCCTCTAGGAGGCACGGTGCCTTCAGTCAGGAGGTCCTGGATGGAATGCGAAGACGAGGGTTACTCTGAGCGCAGCTCCGATTGGGGCAACGCGTAAGACCTCCGCGCCATGTGGCATGTGCCAGAACGGTGTTCGTGAACGTGTGCGAGTGCTGAGGAAACCAAGCTGCTCCAAAAGAGAGGGCAGTGCGTTTCCCTACGCTCGGCGTGCGCAGAGGGGCTCTAAAGGGCCACGGGCCCGGATGTTGCTTAGCAGACCCAGGTGCGCCTGGGGTTACTCAGTGTTCCTGCCGGGAACAGGGTGCCCCGGCTAGCCTCCCAGGTGTCCAGAAAGCTGTGCTGCCGTTCAAGGTATGCAGGGCAGAGGCCACCGCCTCCTGGAAGCTGCAGCACGCCTCCGCTTCTGCACGGCAAATCAGGGCCTTACTTCCAGGCACGGGTTCACGCTGGGTGTGCCGGGAGCCACACAGCCTGCTAAGAGGCTGACTCTCTCCTCCAGCGGAGTGACTTCAGGTACGAGGGCGGGCCTCGCAGTGTTCCAAGCACAGCGTTCTCTCATGGCAGCTCACACAAAGGGCCATGACAGAGTCTTCCTGGGCACTTGGCACTCACCAGCCATGCTGTCCTGAGGGCGTTCGAGGGCTCCGGAGATGTAGCGCTCCTCAAGGAACGCGCAGGGTGTGGTTGCCCAGCACCCGGCACGCTCAGGGGTCCTCCGAGGGAATCAACCAATGGACCTCGACGTTGCTCAGCCGGCCCACAGGTGTCTGTCTGGAGGCACTCAGTGACCTTGGAGGGAAAATGATGCACACCCGTGGGGCCTAGGAGTCCCCGGACGTGTACTTCCTTTAAAGCAAAGCGACTAAGAACTCCTGGAAAGAGCTGCATGCCTCCCTTTCTGCACGGCTACTCAGGGCCTAACCTGGAGGCGAGTTCTCACGTTGAGGTTCCCTTTAGCTCTAGAGCCTGTCATGCGGACCGCCACCGCGGCCACGGAAGCCCCTGGTTGAGAGAGAGCAAACTCACAATTTTCCCCGAAGCATTCTTCCAGGGCTCACTGGCCTGTCGGGAGCCGGGAATGTCAGGGAGCTTCAGGGCAGGCATGAATGCCGCCCTCCAAATGGGAAAGCAGGGCTAGTTCCAGCAGGCCCCCGTTTTCATGGGCACACTCAGCGTACATCCCCGTGGTTTCTAAGGCGTCCCAAGAGACACCGGTTGCCCTGTGTTTCCTTCCCTGAGTCAACTTATCGAAGTAGGGAGTCCCGCATCCAGCGAACGGTCTCAACCAAGGAACGCCGTAGCTGCTCCTCTGGGCCTGGGGCTGCCGGCGGTGCCAAAGAAGGAACAGGACTTGCATGGCAGTAAGAACCCAAGCCGCCGTCCTCTAGGAGGCACGGTGCCTTCAGTCAGGAGGTCCTGGATGGAATGCGAAGACGAGGGTTACTCTGAGCGCAGCTCCGATTGGGGCAACGCGTAAGACCTCCGCGCCATGTGGCATGTGCCAGAACGGTGTTCGTGAACGTGTGCGAGTGCTGAGGAAACCAAGCTGCTCCAAAAGAGAGGGCAGTGCGTTTCCCTACGCTCGGCGTGCGCAGAGGGGCTCTAAAGGGCCACGGGCCCGGATGTTGCTTAGCAGACCCAGGTGCGCCTGGGGTTACTCAGTGTTCCTGCCGGGAACAGGGTGCCCCGGCTAGCCTCCCAGGTGTCCAGAAAGCTGTGCTGCCGTTCAAGGTATGCAGGGCAGAGGCCACCGCCTCCTGGAAGCTGCAGCACGCCTCCGCTTCTGCACGGCAAATCAGGGCCTTACTTCCAGGCACGGGTTCACGCTGGGTGTGCCGGGAGCCACACAGCCTGCTAAGAGGCTGACTCTCTCCTCCAGCGGAGTGACTTCAGGTACGAGGGCGGGCCTCGCAGTGTTCCAAGCACAGCGTTCTCTCATGGCAGCTCACACAAAGGGCCATGACAGAGTCTTCCTGGGCACTTGGCACTCACCAGCCATGCTGTCCTGAGGGCGTTCGAGGGCTCCGGAGATGTAGCGCTCCTCAAGGAACGCGCAGGGTGTGGTTGCCCAGCACCCGGCACGCTCAGGGGTCCTCCGAGGGAATCAACCAATGGACCTCGACGTTGCTCAGCCGGCCCACAGGTGTCTGTCTGGAGGCACTCAGTGACCTTGGAGGGAAAATGATGCACACCCGTGGGGCCTAGGAGTCCCCGGACGTGTACTTCCTTTAAAGCAAAGCGACTAAGAACTCCTGGAAAGAGCTGCATGCCTCCCTTTCTGCACGGCTACTCAGGGCCTAACCTGGAGGCGAGTTCTCACGTTGAGGTTCCCTTTAGCTCTAGAGCCTGTCATGCGGACCGCCACCGCGGCCACGGAAGCCCCTGGTTGAGAGAGAGCAAACTCACAATTTTCCCCGAAGCATTCTTCCAGGGCTCACTGGCCTGTCGGGAGCCGGGAATGTCAGGGAGCTTCAGGGCAGGCATGAATGCCGCCCTCCAAATGGGAAAGCAGGGCTAGTTCCAGCAGGCCCCCGTTTTCATGGGCACACTCAGCGTACATCCCCGTGGTTTCTAAGGCGTCCCAAGAGACACCGGTTGCCCTGTGTTTCCTTCCCTGAGTCAACTTATCGAAGTAGGGAGTCCCGCATCCAGCGAACGGTCTCAACCAAGGAACGCCGTAGCTGCTCCTCTGGGCCTGGGGCTGCCGGCGGTGCCAAAGAAGGAACAGGACTTGCATGGCAGTAAGAACCCAAGCCGCCGTCCTCTAGGAGGCACGGTGCCTTCAGTCAGGAGGTCCTGGATGGAATGCGAAGACGAGGGTTACTCTGAGCGCAGCTCCGATTGGGGCAACGCGTAAGACCTCCGCGCCATGTGGCATGTGCCAGAACGGTGTTCGTGAACGTGTGCGAGTGCTGAGGAAACCAAGCTGCTCCAAAAGAGAGGGCAGTGCGTTTCCCTACGCTCGGCGTGCGCAGAGGGGCTCTAAAGGGCTACGGGCCCGGATGTTGCTTAGCAGACCCAGGTGCGCCTGGGGTTACTCAGTGTTCTGCCGGGAACAGGGTGCCCCGGCTAGCCTCCCAGGTGTCCAGAAAGCTGTGCTGCCGTTCAAGGTATGCAGGGCAGAGGCCACCGCCTCCTGGAAGCTGCAGCACGCCTCCGCTTCTGCACGGCAATCAGGGCCTTACTTCCAGGCACGGGTTCACGCTGGGTGTGCCGGGAGCCACACAGCCTGCTAAGAGGCTGACTCTCTCCTCCAGCGAGTGACTTCAGGTACGAGGGCGGGCCTCGCAGTGTTCCAAGCACAGCGTTCTCTCATGGCAGCTCACACAAAGGGCCATGACAGAGTCTTCCTGGGCACTTGGCACTCACCAGCCATGCTGTCCTGAGGGCGTTCGAGGGCTCCGGAGATGTAGCGCTCCTCAAGGAACGCGCAGGGTGTGGTTGCCCAGCACCCGGCACGCTCAGGGTCCTCCGAGGGAATCAACCAATGGACCTCGACGTTGCTCAGCCGGCCCACAGGTGTCTGTCGGAGGCACTCTAGTGACCTTGGAGGGAAAATGATGCACACCCGTGGGGCCTAGGAGTCCCCGGACGTGTACTTCCTTTAAAGCAAAGCGACTAAGAACTCCTGGAAAGAGCTGCATGCCTCCCTTTCTGCACGGCTACTCAGGGCCTAACCTGGAGGCGAGTTCTCACGTTGAGGTTCCCTTTAGCTCTAGAGCCTGTCATGCGGACCGCCACCGCGGCCACGGAAGCCCCTGGTTGAGAGAGCAAACTCACAATTTTCCCCGAAGCATTCTTCAGGGCTCACTGGCCTGTCGGGAGCCGGGAATGTCAGGGAGCTTCAGGGCAGGCATGAATGCCGCCCTCCAAATGGGAAAGCAGGGCTAGTTCCAGCAGGCCCCCGTTTTCATGGGCACACTCAGCGTACATCCCCGTGGTTTCTAAGGCGTCCAAGAGACACCGGTTGCCCTGTGTTTCCTTCCTGAGTCAACTTATCGAAGTAGGGAGTCCGCATCCAGCGAACGGTCTCACCAAGGAACGCCGTAGCTGCTCCTCTGGCCTGGGGCTGCCGGCGGTGCCAAGAAGGAACAGGACTTGCATGGCAGTAAGAACCCAAGCCGCGTCCTCTAGGAGGCACGGTGCCTTCAGTCAGGAGGTCCTGGATGGAATGCGAAGACGAGGTTACTCTGAGCGCAGCTCCGATTGGGCAACGCGTAAGACCCCGCGCCATGTGGCATGTGCCCAGAACGGTGTTCGTGAACGTGTGCGAGTGCTGAGGAAACCAAGCTGCTCCAAAAGAGAGGGCAGTGCGTTTCCCTACGCTCGGCGTGCGCAGAGGGGCTCTAAAGGGCCACGGGCCCGGATGTTGCTTAGCAGACCCAGGTGCGCCTGGGGTTACTCAGTGTTCCTGCGGGAACAGGGTGCCCCGGCTAGCCTCCCAGGGTGTCCAGAAAGCTGTGCTGCCGTTCAAGGTATGCAGGGCAGAGGCCACCGCCTCCTGGAAGCTGCAGCACGCCTCCGCTTCTGCACGGCAAATCAGG
>NW_027207993.1:0-29726 GCF_963455315.2 Globicephala melas | reverse complement strand
AATCTAATTTGCTGTGATAAAGAATAAAAATTAAATTAAAGAAACGAACAAGAAGTAATGAGACATAATCTTAAGGGGCTTTTCCTGGCACATTGCGTTCTAATTAACAACCTACAACACAACTTCCCTTATGGCTCTGTTGCCCTAGTAAACAGATTTGGTAAGGAGAAGTGCTGCCGCCTTCTGGTCGTTTCACGCAACAGCGGTAATGGTCACTTAATATTCAAAATAATTGCAGGCCTGTAAATGACACCTGCCCATCAAAAAAATGTCCTGGGGTCGTAAATCGACCAGAAAATTCAAAAGACGTCAACATTTCAAGAAGAAAATTTCAAGAGGCATATTTTACGCACATTTTGTCTTTTCTTTTTTTTCTCTTTAAAATAAAAGGGAATTGAAAAAATGCGCAACATCAGCAATGAATAAAGCCATGCAAATCCAATTACAGAAATGTTCACCTCACAGCCGTCAGAATGTTCTTCAGCAAAAAGTCTACAAAGAATAAATGCTGAAGGGGTTTCAGAGAACTGTGTACCCTCTAGCTGCTGGGGGGATGTAAACTGGTAACAGCCAGTAGTGAGAACATAATGGAGGTGCGTTTAAGGGTAAAAACTGAGCTACCATGTGATCTGGTAGGTCCTTTGATGCGCCTATCACCTGAGCAGAGCAGAATGGAAGAGACACAGGCTGGCAATCCTGCACTGCAGGAACATTTAACATAGCCAAGACTTGGAAGAAACCAAAAGGTCCATGAACAGAAAAAATGCACAAAGAGGAAGTGGTCCATGTACACAATGGAATATTAGCCATGGAAAACAATGAAACAGTGCCGTTGGCACCATCATATAAAGACCTAGAGATAATCACCCAACTTGAAGTAAGAAAGAAACTGAAAGACAGATATCCTATGACATCATTTCTAGGTGTTACCTAAAAGTTGATGCTCATGAACTTATTTCCAAGAGAAGGAAAAGCATGGATTAAGAAAAAAAAATTATGTTTAACCAAATGGAAAAGTGTAAGGAATGTGTGAAGTAGGATATGGGTGTTAACAGACATGTACTAAGACATATGAAATATATAATCACAAAATACCTATGGAATACCAAGAGAGGTCTACTCAACACTCTGTAATAACCTACACAGGAAAGGACCCAAAGATGAATAGACAGATACATTGATATGATGAACCAGATTCTGTACACCTAGGAGAAACAAAATATTTTTATCAAGTTTGCTCTGATAATTAATAAAAATTAAATTTATAAAACAAACAAGAAGTAAGGAGATATAAGCTCTTGGGGATGTGCCCTGGCACATTCCACTCTAATTTGCAGCCTACTAACACGATTTCCAGGGAGGCTCTGCTGCCCAAAAACCCAGAGTTGGAAATGTAGAAATTGTGCTCCCTTGTGGCCGTTTCCCGCAAGAGCGGCTTTAAGCCCACAGCTAATGGTCTCTTAACATTCACAAGGACTCAGGGCTGCAAAGGACACCTGCCCTAAACAACTGTGCTGAGGTAGGGAATGGACAATAAAATTCAAAACTGGCAAATTTTTCAAGACGATAGTATGAAGAGGTAAGTTTGACTCACTCTCTTTTTTAAAAAAAGGAAAATGGGTGAAAGCTCAACCTCAGGAATTATTAGACTCATGCAAATCTAATCAACAAAAAGGTTTCAACTCACACCAGTCAACTGACCATCAGCAAAAGGTCTACAAACAATAAATTCTGAAGGGGTTTTAGAGAACTGTGTACCCTCTAGCTGCTGGTGAGATGTAAAGTGTTAACAGTCAATAACGAGAACAGAAAGGAGCTACGATTAAAAGTAAACATTGAGGTACCATTCAATCCAGCAGTCACACCACTGGGCCTCTCACCTGAGAAGACCAGAGTCGAGAAGACCTGGGCTGCAAAAGCTGCACTGCAGCCTTATTCACAATAGCCAAGACAGTGAAGCAACCAAAATGTCCAGCAACAGATGTATGGATGAAGAAGAAGTGGTCCACGTTCACAATAGAATATTAGCCATGGAAAACAATGAAACACTGCTATCTGTGGTGCCATAGATGAGCTTGGAGATAATCACAGAATATGAGGTAAGTCAGAAAGCAAAAGACCTATATCCTATGATATCACTTATAGGCGTTATCTAATAACTAACACAAATGAACATATTTCCACAGAGAAAGACACTCAGAGACTTAGAAATTAAGTATGCTTATCTAAAAGGAAAGGCGGGCAGAATGGAGAAATTAAGATTAGCATTACCGTACGTATACAAACACATATTATAAACATATATCAAAAAGACGGACCATATAGCAAGGGAGGTCTACGGAACACTCTGTAACATTTTACGTGGGAAGAGGATCTGAACATGAATAGACACATATATTGTACAAATGAACTAGATTCTGTACATCTGGACAAACAATATCTAATCATTACCCTGATTAAATAAATTTTAAAAACCAAGAAGAAGTAATGAGACATAAACTTATGGGCATTCCTCCTGGCACATTCCATTCTAACTTACAACCGAGGACCACGACTTCCAGAAAGGCTCTGCTGCCCTAGTACCCAGATTTGGGAAAGGACAAATGCTGCCTCCTTGTGGCCGTTTCTCACAACAGCAGCTTTAAACCCAGTGCTAATGGTCACTAAATATTCACCGAACTTGCAGTTCTGTAATGACATCTGCCCTCCAAAATAATCCTGGGGTCGAATATCGACCAAAAATTCAAAAGAGGGCAACCTTCCAAGAAGACAGCTTCAAGAGATATATTGTACTCACACTTTATTTTTAACAGAAAGGAAAAAGGCGTGGAAAATGATGAATTTTAGGAATTTTTAAAGGCATGCAAACCCAAATTACAAAAACCTATCAGGTCACAGCAGTCTGAATGGCCATTAGCAAAAATGCTGCAAACTATAAATGCTGAAGGGATTGTGGAGAAGTTCGTACCCTCGGTTCTAAGGGAGACACGGTAAGAGCCACTAATGAAAACACAATGGAGGTGCTTTGAAAAGGTAATCATTGAGCTACTAGTCAATCAGTCACACCCACTGCTGGGCCTATCACCTGAGAAAATGAGAATCGAAATGTCACAGGCTGGCAATCTTGCACTCCAGCAATATTTAATATAGCCAACACTTGGAAGCAACGAAAATGTCCATCAACAGAGGAATGCACCAAGAAGTGGTCCATATACACAATGGAATATTACTCCAATAAAAACATAAATTAAAAAAACAAACAAAAGTAAGGAGACATCAGCTTTTGGGGGTTTATCCGGGCACATTCCACTCTAATTTACAACTGAGGAAGACCACTGGCTGGAAGGTCTGTTTCCCTAGTACAAGCATGGGGAACAAAGAAAGGCTGCCGCAATCTGGCCGTTACCTGCAAAAGCAGCTTTAAAGCCTGTGCTAATGGTCACTTCATGTGAACAAGTACTGCAGGGCTGTAAATGAAACCTGCCCTCAAAATGTTTTGAGGGAGGTAATGGGCAATAAATTTCAAAATGTAACACATACTTTAAGAAAACACTTTGAAGAGCTAAGCTGTAATCACAGTTTGAAAAATAAAAAGGACATACCTTAAAGCTCAATTTCAAAGGATTATGAGTCATATGCAATTTCAACCACAAAGAGGTATCAGCTCACACCAGTCAGAATATCCATCAGCAAGAAAACTACAAACAAGAAATGCTTAAGCCATAAAAAGAAACGAAATTGAGCTGTTTGTAATGAGGTGGATAGACCTAGAGTCTGTCATACAGAGAGAAGTAAGTCAGAAAGAGAGCGACAAATACCGTATGCTAACACATATACATGGAATTTAAGAAAAAGAAAATGTCATGAAGAACGTAGGGGTAAAACAGGAATAAAGACACAGACCTACTAGAGAATGGACTTGAGGATATGGGGAGGGGGAAGGGTAAGCTGTGACAAAGGGAGAGAGAGGCATGGACATATATACACTACCAAACGTAAGGTAGATAGCTATTGGGAAGCAGCAGCATAGCACAGGCAGATCAGCTCGGTGCTTTGTGACCGCCTGGAGGGGTGGGATAGGGAGGGTGGGAGGGAGGGAGACGCAAGAGGGAAGTGATATGGTAACATATGTGTATGTATAATTGATTCCTTTTGTTGTAAAGCACAAGCTAGCACACCATTGTAAAGCAATTATACTCCAATAAAGATGTTAAAAATAAATAAATAAATGCTGAAGGTGTTGTGGAGAAATGCATACCCTCAACTTTAAGTGGGATGTAACCTGGAAAGAGCCACTAATGAGCACAGAATCGTGGTGCGTTTAAACGGTAAACCCTGAGATACCATATGATACAGGAGGCCCACTCCTGGGCCTATAACATAAGAAGACAGAATTGGAAAGACACAGGCAGGCAAATGTGCAGTGCAGCAGTATTCCAATAGCCAAGACATGGAGGCAACCAAAAAGTCCATCAAGAGGTGAGTGGACAAAGAAGAACTGGTACATGTACAGATGGAATATTAGCTAGGGAAGAAAATGAAACAATGCCATTTGCAGCACCGTAGATGATTCTAGAGGTAATCAGGCAAATTGTACTAAGTCAGACAGCAAAAGACACATATCCTATAATATCACTTATAGGTGTTAGCTAAAAATTGATACCAATGAAGATATTTCCACAGAGAAAGGCAATCACAGATTCATTCAACAAAGTTATGGTTCACCAAATGGAAAGGTGTGAGGACTGGATACATTCGGATATTGGGGTTAACATAGATATAGAAACACGTGTGAAATATATAATCACCAAAGACCTACGGAATACCAAGAGAAGACTACTCAACATTGTGTCATAACCTACATGAGAAAACGATCTGAAGAAGTATAGATACATGTATATGTGTAAAAGAACTACATCTTACACACCTAGAACAAACAAAACATTTTAATCAAATTTGCTCTGATAAAAAATAAAAATTAAAAAAGAACAAGAAGAAAAAAGAGAGGAAAAAAAAGAACAAGAAGTAATGAGACATACACTTAAGGGGCTTTTTGTTGGCACATTGCATTCTAATTTACAACCAGAACACGACTTCCATTAAAGCTCTGTCATCACTAATATAGCAGTTTTATAAGCAATGTTGAAAGTAGCTTAAAAGAAGTCTCACTAATTATTGACAGTAACAAGAAAACAAACAAAAATAAAAATCTCACGGCAAAAAATATACATAGAGTAAGGGTAGTAGATCAAACACTTATTAAACTTCTGTAAAGAATAAAAGACAACAGTAGTATTTTTTTTTCAAAAAAAGAGAGGGCTCAAATAAATCAGAAATGAAAGAGATGATGTTACAAGAGCCACCACAGAAATACAAAGTATCCTAAGATACACACAGGGTAACTCAGGGCTCAGACTGGACAGAGCCCACTCTCCATTCCCCTGTACATGACTTACAGGAGCCTCAGGAACTGAGGAGGGGGTCCCTGAGGAAAGGCACAAGATAGAAGATGCTAGGCATTAACATGACTGCATTCATCTTAAACGTGCCTGAACTACATTCACACGAGATGATTTTGTCCTGTATGTACATCAGCACCTCTAGTCGGAACTGCAGATCTTTGGCTTCACCACCTCTATGACAGCATTAGCTTCACCTGCTGTGGACCGTCTCCTATAGGATTTCTAGAACCACAAGGCATCGAAGCTTCACAGGACCCAGAGTCTGTGCGACTCCACTCCGAGTCTCAGAGTCTCAACTGCACTCAGAGACTCAGAGTCTCAACAGAGACTCCACTCTTGGAGGACACACACAAAGTAGTGGGCACATCAGGACCCAGGGGAAGGAGCAGTCACCCCGTAGGTGAATGATCATACCTAGCTGCTAGTTTTAGAGGGTCTCCTGCAGAGGCGGGGTGTGGCTGCGGCTCACCATGGGGACAATGACACTGGCAGCAGAAGTTCTGGGAAATACTCCTTGGTGTGAACTCTCCCAGAGTCCACCATTAGCCCCACCAAGAGCAAGGTAGGCTCCAGTGCTGGGTCACCTCAGGCCAAACAACCAACAGGGAGGGAACCCAGCCCCATGCATCAGCAGACAAGTGGATTAAACTTTTTATTAAACTTTTATTTAATCCACAGACAAGCAGATTAAAGCTCTGCCTACCAGAGCAACACCCAGCTCTACCCACCACCAGTCCCTCCCATAAGGAAGCTTGCACAAGCCTCTAAGATAGACTCAATCACTGGAGAGCAGACAGCAGAAGCAAGAAGAACTACAATTCTGCAGCCTGTGGAAGGAAAACCACATTCACAGAAAGATAGAGAAAATGAAAAGGCAGAGGATTCTATACCAGCTCAAGGAACAAGATAAATCCTCAGCGAAACAACGAAATGGGGTGGGGATAGGCAACCTTCCAGTAAAAGAATTCGGAATAATGATAGTGAAGATGATCCAAGACCTTAGAAAAAGAATGGAGGCAAAGATCGAGAAGATGCAAGAAATGCTTAACAAAGACCTAGAAGAATTAAGGAACAAACACCTAGAAGAATTAAAGAACAAACAAACAGAGATGAACAATACAATAACTGAAAATGAAAAATACACTAGAAGGAGTCAGTAGCAGAATAAATGTGGCAGAAGAACGGATAAGTGACCTGGAAGACAGAAAGGTGGAAATCACTGCCGTGGAACAGAATAAAGGAAAAGAATGAAAATAAATGAAGACACTCTAAGAGACATCTGGGACAACATTAAACGCAAGAACATTCGCATTATAGGGGTCCCAGATGGAGAACAGAGAGAGAAAGGACTCGAGAAAATATTTGAAGAGATTATAGTTGAAAACTTCCCTAGCATGGGAAAAGAAATAGCCACCGAAGTCCACGAAGCACAGAGAGTCCCAGGCAGGATAAACCAAAGGAGAAAAATGCCGAGACACACAGTAATCAAATTGAAAAAATTAAAGACAAAGAAAAATTATTGAAAGCAACAAGGGAAAAGTGACAAATAACATACAACGGAACTCCCATAAGGTTAACAGCTGATTTCTCAGCAGAAAATCTACAAGCCAGAAGGCAGTGGCATGATAAATTTAAAGTGATGGAAGGGAAGAACCTACCACCAAGAGTACTCCACCCAGCAAGTATCTCATTCAGATTTGATGGAGAAATCAAAAGCTTTACAGACAAGCAAAAGCTAAGAGAATTCAGCACCACGAAACCAGCTCTACAACAAATGCTAAAGGAACTTCTCTAAGTGGGAAACACAAGAGAAGAAAAGGACCCACCAAGACAAACCCATAACAATTAAGAAAATAATAATAGGAACATACATATCGATAATTACCTTAAACGTGAATGGATTAAATGCTCCAACCAAATGACACAGGCTCCCTGAATGGATACAAAAACAAGACCCAAATATATGCTGTCTACAAGAGACCCATTTCAGACCTAGGGACACATACAGACTGAAAGTGAGGGGATGGAAAAAGATATTCCATGCAAATGAAAATCAAAAGAAAGCTGGAGTAGCAATACTCATATCAGATTAAATAGATTTTAAAATAAAGAATGTTACAAGAGACAAGGAAGGACACTACATAATGATCAAGGGATCAATCCAAGAAGATAGAACAATTATAAATATATATGTACCCAACATAGGAACACCTCAATATATAAGGCAACTGCTAACAGCTATAAAAGAGGAAATCAACAGGAACACAATAATAGCAGGGGACATTAACACCTCACTTACACCAATGGAGATCATCCAGACCGAAAATTAATAAGGAAACACAAGCTTTAAATGACACAATAGACCAGATAGATTTAATGGATATTTATAGGACATTCCATCCAAAAACAGCAGATTACACGTTCTTCTCAATGGCACATGGAACATTCTCTGGGATAGGTCACATCTTGGGTCACAAATAAAGCCTCAGTAAATATAAGAAAAATGAAATCACATCAAGCAGCTGTTCCGACCACAACGCTATGAGATTAGAAATCAATTACAGGGAAAATAACGTAAAAAACACAAACACATGGAGGCTAAACAATACGTTTCTAAATAACCAAGAGATCACTGAAGAAATAAAAGAGGAAATCAAAAACTACCTAGAGACAAATGACAACAAGACCACGATGATCCAAAACCTATGGGATGCAGCAAAAACAGTTCTAAGAGGGAAGTTTATAGCAATAAAAGCCTACCTCAAGAAACAAGAAAAATCTCAAATAAACAATCTAACCTTACACCTAAAGGAACTAGAGAAAGAAGAATAAAACCCAAAGTTAATAGAAGGAAAGAAGTCATAAAGATCAGAGCAGAAATAAATGAAATAAAAACAATAGCAAAGATCGATAAAACTAAAAGCTGGTTCTTTGAGAAGATAAACAAAAATGATAAACCTTTAGCCAGACTCAAGTAAAAGAGGGAGAGGACTCAAATCAATAAAATTAGAAATGAAAAAGGAGAAGTTGTAACAGACACCACAGAAATACAAAGCATCCTAAGAGACCTCTACAAGCAACTCCATGCCAATAAAATGGACAACCTGGAAGAAATGGACAAATTCTTAGAAAGGTAAAACCTTCCAAGACTGAACCAGGAAGAAATAGAAAATATGAACAGACCAATCACAAGTAACGAAATTGAAACTGTGATTAAAATCTTCCAACAAACAAAAGTCCAGAACCAGATGGCATCAGACGTGAATTCTATCAAACATTTAGACAAGAGCTAACACCCAATCTTCTCAAACTCTTCAGAAATTTTCAGGGGAAGGAACACTCCCAAACTCATTATATGAGGCCACCATCACCCTGATACCAAAACCAGACAAAGATACTACAGAAAAAGGAAATTAGAGACGAATATCACTGATTAGTATAGATGTAAAAATCCTCAACAAAATACTAGGAAACAGAATTGAACAACACATTAAAAGGATCATGCACCACGATCGGGTGGGGTTTATCCCAGGGATGCAAGAATTCTTCAATATACACAAATCAATCAATGTGATACACCATATTAACAAGTTGTAGAATAAAAATATGATCATCCCAATAGATGCAGGAGAAGCTTTCGACAAAATTCAACACCCATTTATGATTAAAAGTCTCCAAAAAGTGGGCATAGAGGGAATCTACCTCAACGTAATAAAGGCAGTATATGACAAACCCACAGCAAACGTCATTCTCAATAGTGACAAACTAAAAGCATTTCCTCTAAGATCAGGAACAAGACAAGGATGTCCACTCTCACCACTATTACTCAACATAGTTTTGGAAGTCCTAGACACAGCAATCAGAGAACAAAAAGAAATAAAAGGAATACAAATTGGAAAAGAAGAAGTAAAATTGTCACTGTTTGCAAATGACACGATACTACACATAGTGAATCCTAAAGATGCCACCAGAAAACTACTAGAGCTAATCAATGAATTTGGTAAAGTTGCAGGATACAAAATTAATGCACAGAAATCTCTTGCATTCCTCTACACTAACAATGAAAGATCAGAAAGAGAAATTAAGGAAACAATCCCATTCGCCATTGCAACAAAAAGAATAAAATACGTAGGAATGAACCTACCTAAGGAGGTAAAAGACCTGTACTCAGAAAACTATAAGACACTGCTGAAAGAAATCAAAGATGATATAAACAGAGGGAGGTATAAACCATGTCCTTGGATTAGAAGAATCAATATTGTGAAAATGACTATACTACCCAAAGCAAGCTACAGATTCAGTGCAATCCCTATCAAATTACCAGTGGCTTTTTCTACAGAACTAGAACAAAAAAATCTTAAAATTTGTTTGGAGACACAAAAGACCCCGAATAGCCAAAGCAGTCTTGAGGAAAATTAAAAGAGCTGGAGGAATCAGACTTCCTGACTTCAGACTATACTACAAAGCTACAGTAATCAAGACTATATGGTACTGGCACAAAAACAGAAATATAGATCAATTGAACAAGATAGAAAGCCCAGAGATAAACCTACGTACCTATGGCTAACTCATCTATGACAAAGGAGGCAAAGATATACAATGGAGAAAAGACAGCCTCTTCAGTAAGTGGTGCTGGGAAAACTGGACAACTACACGTAAAAGAATGAAATCTGAACACTCCATAACACCATACACAAAAATAAACTCAAAATGGATTAGAGATCTAAATGTTAGACCAGACACTATAAAACTCTTAGAGGAAAACGTAGGCAGAACACTCTATGACATACATCACAGCAAGATCCTTTTTGACCCACCTCCTAGAGAAGTGGAAATAAAAACAAAAGTAAACAAATGGGACCTAATGAAACTTCAAAGCTTTTGCACAGCAGAGGAAAACATAAACAAGACGAAAAGACAACCCTCAGAATGGGAGAAACTGTTTTCAAATGAAGCAAATGACAAAGGATTAATCTCCAAAATTTACAAGCAGCTCGTGTAGCTCAATATCACAAACACAAACAACCCAATCCAAAAATGGGCAGAAGACCTAAATAGACATTTCTCCAAAGAAGATATACAGATTGCCAACAAACACATGAAAGGATGCTGAACATCACTAATCATTAGAGAAATGCAAATCAAAACTACATTGAGGTATCACCTCCCAGCAGTCAGAATGGCAATCATCAAAAAAGCTACAAACAATAAATGCTGGAGAGGCATTTACTGGAGAAAAGGGAATGCTCTTGCACTGTTGCTTGGTATAGCCACTAGGGAAAACAGTATAGAGGTTCCTTAAAAAACTAAAAATAGAAGTACCATACGACCCAGCAATCCAACTACTGGGCATTTGCGCTGAGAAAACCATAATTCAAAAAGAGTTATATACAACAATGTTCATTGCAGCTCTACTTACAATAGCCAGGACATGGAAGCAACCTAAGTGTCCATCGACAGATGAATGGATAAAGAAGATCTGGCACATATATACAATGGAATATTACTCAGCCATAAAAAGAAACAAAACTGAGTTATTTGTAGTGAGGTGGATAGACTTAGAGTCTGTCCTCCACAGTGAAGTAAGTCAGAAAGAGAAAAATAAATACCGTATGCTAACAAAGATATATGGAATCTAAAGAAAACAAAGTTTAAGAAGAACCTAGGGGCAGGACAGGATTAAGGACACAGACGTAGAGAAAGGACTTGAGGACACGGGGAGGGGGAAGGGTAAGCTGGGACGAAGTGAGAGAGTGCCATGGACATATATACATTACCAAATGTAACATCGATAGCTACTGGGAAGCAGCCACATAGCACAGGGAGACCACCTCGGTGCTTTGTGACCACCTAAAGGGGTGGGATATGGAGGGTGGGAGGGAGATGCAAGAGGGAGGGGATACGGTGATATATGTATATGTATAATTGATTCACTTTGTTATACAGCAGAAACTAACACTCCATTGTAAAGCAATTATATTCCAATAAAGGTGTAAAAGGAAAAAAAAAGAAAGCCCACAGATACACCTACACACCTATGGTCAACTAATCTATGACAGAGTAGGCAAGACTATACAATGGAGAAAAGACAGTCTCTTCAATCAGTGGTGCTGGGAAAAATGGACAGCTACATGTAAAAGAATGAAATTAGAACACCCCCTAACACCATACAGAAAAATAAATTCAAAATGGATTAGAGACCTTAATGTAAGACCAGACAGTATAAAACTCTTAGAGGAAAACATAGGAAGAATACTCTAACATAAATCACAGCAAGATCTTTTTTGATCCACCTCCTAGGGTAATGCCATAAAAAAGAAAACTAAACAAATGGGACCTAATGAAACGTAAAAGCTTTTGCAAATCAATGGAAACTACAAACAAGACGAAAAGACAACCCTCAGAATGGGAGAAAATATGTGCAAACGAATCAATGGACAAAGGATTAATCTCCAATATATATAAACAGCTCATGCAGCTCAATATTAAAAAAACAAACAACCCAATACAAAAATGGGCAGAAGATCTAAATAGACATTTCTTCCAAGAAGACATAGAGATGGCCAAGACGCACATGAAAAGCTGCTCAACATCATTAATTATTAGAGAAATGCAAATCAAAACTACAATGAGGTATCACCTCACACCTGTTAGAATGGGCATCATCAGAAAATCTACAAACAACAAATGCTGGAGAGGGTGTGGAGAAAAGGAATCCTCTTCCACTATTGGTGGGAATGTAAATTGATACAGTCACTATGGAGAACAGTATGGAGGTTCCTTAAAAAACTAAAAATAGAATTACCATATGATCCAGCAATCCCACTACTGGGCATATACCCAGAGAAAACCATAAATTCAAAAGACACATTCACCACAATGTTCATTGCAGCACTATTTACAATAGCCAGGTCATGGAAGCAACCTAAATGCCCACAGACAGACGAATGGATAAAGATGTGGTACATATATAAAATGGAATATTACTCAGCCATAAAAAGGAATGAAATTGGGTCATTTGTAGAGACGTCGATGGATCTAGAGACTGGCATACAGAGTGAAGTAAGTCAGAAAGAGAAAAACAAATATTGTATATTAATGCATATATGTGGAACCTAGAAAAATGGTACAGATGAACCGGTTTGCAGGGCAGAAATAGAGACACAGATGTAGAGAACAAATGTATGGACACCAAGAGGGAAAAGCCGTGGGGGGGGGGGTGGCGGTGGGAGGAGTTGAGAGATTGGGATTGACATGTATACATTTATATGTATAAAATAGATAACCAGTAAGAACCTGCTGTATAGAAAATAAATAAAATTAAGTTAAAAATTAAAAAATAAATAAGATTTTTTAAAAAACGGAAAAAAGTTATTCCCTTCACATACATGTATTTATATGAATGAATTATTTCCATACTTATATCTATAAGTACAAAAGAGGAATAAAATCTACCTTGAACAAAAAAAAACAAAAACACAGAACCCACCAGTTATACAGAGGAAAATCCTATCAGGGCACTTGCTCCACTGGTAAACAATTCTGAAGTTGGTCAGAGGTGGGGAATCGTCTCGCATGCAGCCAGCAGCCCCCCACCCCGCAAGGAGCGTCCTCATTGCAAAGCTGGGGGACCGTGCCGAGGCGTCTGTGAGTAAACGCGAGCTGAGCCCCAGGCCAGCTACTGCTAAACTGTTCCCACCCTTCTCAGGTAAAACACCTGAATATGTACAAGGACTTGAAAGCCTAGAGGAAGGGCCGTGGAGCCACACCAGCGACAGCACACCATCCGACTTGGTGCCTGCAGGCCAGCAAGGATTGTCCTGGCCCCGGGCGCTCTTCTGGAAGCTTTCCATTTCCCTGCCTGAGATACCCCTCCTGTCCAGGCCCCCACTGCTTTTTTCCTTCCTCACCTCTTCCCAGGGAGAAATTCCAGCGTAAGGTATGGGTGACACATCCTCTTCTTTAGCAGGTGGCAGCACAGCAACTCCTGCAGAAAGTCCAGCAGAGCCCACTCACACCGGGCCACCCACAAAGCCGTGGCTCCTCACTCCCACCCACCAGCCCAGCCCCGAGACTGCTGACGGGGCAGAGAATATGGCGTCAGGAAGAGCTGCAGGGGCTCTTGCTGCCTGGAGCCGTGTTTATATTGACCTCAACCCAGGCACACCTGGGGAGGGCTGGCCCGCACGGTCAGGCTGCCCAGGTCAGCCAATCATCACCCCTCAGGGGCTCACAGTTGCAGAAAATGGAACTTGCTGAACCGGCCAGGTCCAAGGAACAGGTGTGGGCTCTTGAGAGTCAGGAGAGACAAGGGGCTGCAGCTCTGGCTTGTTTTCTAATCATTTTATCTGGCCCATGAGTGGGAGACAACTTCAAGAAAACCCTCTCCTAATGAGAGGAACCCAGGAGTCAGGGAGAGGAGGGGTGGTGGGTGGAGACAGAGGCCTGGTGCCCCAGCCGCAGTGGAAGTCTCTGGAAGACCAGGTGGAGGGAAGCCCCACAGAGTGACGCCCAGTGTCACAGACCCATCGGAGCTGCTGTTTGTTAGCTCAGGTCCTGTTCTTAGGTGCTCTGTGTCAGCTCTGAGTGACAGGTGAGCTGGGGGTGCTCTGCATTGAGGGCTATGTGCACAGTTCCTGTGTGCCCAGCCCTGCCAGGGTACCTGCCAAGGGGAGCTCTGTATCCTGGGAGGGGTCTGACCACGAGAGTCCCGTGGGCTGCTGGGTAGCTGCACAGGTGAGCTCCATATCCTCGGAGGGGCCTGACCACGAGAGCCCCGTGGGCTGCTGGGGACCTGGGAAAGGATGTCAGGACAGTCAGTGAAGCCACTGAGGATATACATCCAGTAGTTCCTAATCCCTACACCCTGCTGGTCATTCTACCATCCACCAGGACATGGTATTCTGTATTAGACTTCAATTATGCCTCATTCTGTATTCCATTAGTCCCAGAGTCACAAGAAATTTTGACTTCTGAGTGGCAGGACTCAACATACAACAAAAACAATACTGCTGGGCCGTCCTGCCCCAAGGGTTCAAAAATTCCCACACCATCTTTGGGGAAACGTTAGCTAAACACCTAAAAGTTCTACCTCTGGAAAAGGGAACCCTCCTTCAATATGCAGATGACATTCTGATCACCAGCCCTACTAAGGAGGCCTCTGAACTACCTAGCCAATAAAGGATTGAAGGTGTCCAAGAAAAAGGCCCAAATATCACAGACTAAGGTGGCCTGCCTGGGCTCCATTACACAGAAGGTCGGAGAAGCCCATCCCAGGAAAGGGAAGAAGCCATTTGCAGCCTTACCCCCTTCTAAAACTAGAAGACAGCTTAGGGTTTCCTGGGGAGGCCGGGGATTGTTGCATCTGGATCCCTAACTACAGTCTAATAGCTGGGCCTCTATATGAAACACTGAAAGGAAAAGATGATGATCCTTTCGAATAGAATCCAGAAGCGGCCTTTCAAGAATGCAAAGAGCAGTCAATTCAGACCCTTGCCCTGAAACTCCCTAATTTAGCTAAACCCTTTGAACTTTACATCCCCATAGAATGTGAATCGCCCTTGGAGTATTAGTGCAAAAACTGGGACCACTTGAAATGGAACAACGCAAGAATGCCCTCCAGGTAGGATAAACTACGGTCACCAATGGCTTGGCCCACTGCCCCATCCGGCCAGGGTACTGGGGATATGTAAGAACATGGAAATCAGCAACCCACAAGGCCAGCTCCCTCCTAAGGGGAAAGGACCCCACGTGGTGATCCTAACCAACCACCATGCCCTGCAGTTGCAGGGGTCACTCCGTGGGCACACTGACCTCGAGTGAGGAGGCCCTCCAACTCCAACGTCCAGACAGACAACCGGGGGCAACGGGTCCCCATGACGACCCGTGTGACAATCACTTGACCTGGAGTTTCTCTCAGAAAACAAGAGTGTGCCCCAAAAGAGCAGACTACTGCTTGCAGGACTTACTGCACCCAGAGGGGAGCTAATAAGCTTGGCGGGGGAACCATATATCATGCTGTCACCATAGAAAAACCTACAGACACCGTGTTGACAGCGGCCAATAAGACCGGCTGGCCTCCTAGCTACTTCAAAAGGCCGTTGACTCAGTGGCCGTCATGGTCCTGGATCACCAGCAACCTTGGACTGTCTGGGAGTTGAGCGGGCAGGGCTCTGACACTTGGTGCTGTTTGTACGTTAACTCAGGGGCCTAATTGAAGAAAGCGCAGACTACTGGTCAGAGCATCTAGGCCGGCAGAAACCGTCAGCCTAAGGTGGCCGAACAAATGTGGGGAGGGGTAAAACCAGCCCCCCCAGCCTCTCTGCGCATCTCTTTCCTGGACCCTTAAAGGTCATTAGAATCTATAACGCTTCCAATGCTGGTGCTCAGGCGGACGAGCAGTGAGGCAGGAGACCTGGGGACAATCAACCTCACCTGGAGGCTGCTGGGGAGAAGTTCTGCCCCTCCCCACAAGTGCGAGGACTCCCAACTCAGCACGAAGCAGTGAAAGAAGAGGGGTCTGCACCCACAGCGCCCCAAGAATGAGGAATAGGACAAAAGGCAGAGGAGTGGTTTGTCACTGGCAAAGCCCATGAAAAATTCCTGGGAGACAAAAATAGAATCTGGGCAATAAAATAAAGTCTAACCTTTTTTTCCTCTGTGCTTTGTCTAATTTCACATGCTCCTAGGGTTCCGCATGCAGAGGTCCCACACCCAGCACTTCAGACCCGATTTCCTAATGCAGAATGGCTGGGTTGACATTTCAGCTCCCGGGGCCCCATGCAGACTCCACGACATAGAGCCTGAGCTGCAGCCAACCCGCCCCTCGAGAGCTCCGCCCCTCCCTCCCACTGATGCTGCTGGGATCCCTACACAGTAGGTAAGCCCACAGCCCGTGGGGTAGTGCACGCTCTCATCTCTCCGTTCTCTGAAGAAAATATAAAATTTCCCTTGCTTCTGAACCAAACTCAGTCTCGATCTGTTGGCTCCAATGACACTGGGCAAGGGGAGCCTTGTTGGGGCCCACTCTGGTGGATCAGTCACAGAAATTGACAACATTGTAACATCAATGAACAGATGTGTGAGCGAAACTGTAATTAACATATAGCAGTGTATAAGCTTCGGGTAAAATAGGATGTTTCTGACACTTCCATTGGATATTTCCATCACTTTATATGGAGCACAGGGGCACTGCAATTCACCCGTTCCATAACCCTAACCCTAACTCTAACCCTAATCCTAAACTGAACTCTTTACCTAACCCTTACACTACACGGTACCCTAATCCTAATCCGTACACTAACAATAACGCATAACCTAACACGTACCCTAACCCTAACCCTGAAATGTACCCGATCCCTAACGCTAACCCTAACCCTGACCTTAAACCTAACCCTAACCCTAAACCTAATCCTAACCCGTACACTCACACTAACACGTACAATAACACTAATGCGTACCCTAACACTAACGCATACCCTAACACACACGCTCACCCTAAACCGTTGTCGTACCCTAACCTGTACCCTAAACCCTCCCCATTCCCTAAGCCTAACCCTAACACTATCCCTAACCTGAAGCCTTACCCTAAGCCATCCCCTAATACTAACCCATACACTAACACTAACCTGTACCCTAACAAGTACACTAAGCCTAAACTGTTGTCGTACACTAACCTGTACCCTAAACCGTCCCCATTCCCTAACCCTAACCCTAACCCTCACCTGAAGCCTTACCCTAAACCATTCCCTAATCCTAACCCATACCCTATCACGTACGTTAACCCTAAACTGTTGTCGTACCCTAACCTGTACCTTAAACCACCCCCAACCCTAACCCTAACCCGAAGCTTTACCCTAAGATGTCCCCTAATCCTAACCCGTACACTAACACTCACCCGTACCATAGCACTTACGCTAAAGCTAAACTCTTGTCATACCCTAACCTTTACCCTAAACCGTCCCCATACCATAACACTAACCCTTACCCGAAACCTTCCCCTAACCTGTCCCCTAATACTAATCCATACACTAACACTAACCCATACCCTAACACATACGCGAAACCTAAACCGTTGCCATAAACTAACCTGTACCCTAAACCATCCCCATTCCCTAACCCTAACACTAACCCTCACCTGAAGCCTTACCCTAAACCGTTCCCTAAACCTAACCCGTACACTAACACTAACACATACGCTAACCCTTAACCTTTGTCATACCCGAACGTGTACCCTAAACCGTCCCCATTCCCTAAGCCTAACCCTAACACTATCCCTAAACCGAAACCTTGCCCTAAGCCGTCCACTAAACCTAACCCGTACACTAACACTAACCTGTACCCTAACAAGTACACTAACCCTAAACCGTTGTCATACCCTAAACTGTACCCTAAACCATCCCTGTTCCCTATCCCTAAACCTAACCCTAACACTAACCCTTACCCAAAGCCGTACCCTAAACCGTCCCGTAATCCTAATCTGTGCACTAACACTAACCCATACCCTAACACATACACTAAACCTAAACAGTTGTCGTACCCTAACCTGTACCCTAAACCGGCCCCATTCCCTAACCCTAACACTAACCCTAATCCTTACACGAAGCCTTACCCTAACACGTCCCCTAATCCTAAACCGTACACTAACACTAACCCATACCCGAACACGTACACTAACCATAAAGTGTTGTCATACACGAACCTGTACCCTAACCTAAACTGTCCCCGTTCCCTAACCCTAAATCTTACCCTAAGCCTTACCCTAACCCATCCCCTAATCCTAACCCAAACGCTAACAGTAACCCATACCCTAACACGTACGCTCACCCTAAACCATTGTCATACCCTAACCTGTACCCTAAACCCTCCCCATTCCCTAAGCCTAACCCTAACACTATCCCTAACCCAAAGCCTTACCCTAAGCCATCCCCTAATTCTAACCCATACACTAACACTAACCTGTACCCTAACAAGTACCCTAACCCTAAACCATTGTCATAATCTAATCTGTACCCTAAACTGTGTCCGTTCCCTAACCCTTACCCGAAGCCTTCCCCTAACCCTTCCCCTAATCCTAATCCATACACTAACACTAACACCTACCCTAACACGTACGCTCACCCTAAACCGTTGCCGTACCCTAACCTGTACCCTAAACCGTCCCCGTCCCCTAACCCTAACCCTTACCCGAAGCCTTACCCTAACCCGTACCATAATCCTAACCCGAACCCTACCACGAACTCGTATGCTAACATGTATGCTAAACGAAAACCGTTGTCGTACCCTAACCTGTACCCTAAACCGTCCCCGTCCCCTAACCCTAACCCTTACCCAAAGCCTTACCCTAACCCGTCCCCTAATCCTAAACCGTACACTAACCCGTACCCTAACACGTACACTATCCCTAAACTGTCCCCGTTCCCTAACTCTATCCCTAACCTAACCGTAACACTTACCGGAAGCCTTACACTAACCCATTCCCTATTCCTAACCCGTACACTAACGCTAATCCATACCCTAACACGTACGCTAATCCTAAACTGTTATCGTACACTAACATGTACCCTAAACCATTCACGTTCCCTAACCCTAAACCGTTGTGGTACCCTAACCTGTACCCTAAACCGTCCCAGTTCCCTAACCGTAACCCTAACCCTAAGCCTAACACTAACCCTTACCCAAAGCCTTACACTAACCCATCCGCTAATCCTAACCCGTACACTAACACTATCCCATACCCTAACCTTAAACTGTTGTCGTACCCTAACCTGTACCCTAAACCGTCCCCTTCCCCTAACCCTAACCCTAACCCTAAACCCACTTATAGGCCTATCGCTCAGGAAAATTACAATAACAAGACACAACCACCCCAAAGTTTAGGGCTGCTGTGTTTACGAGGGCCTCGACTACGATACGACTTAAATATCCTAGAAAGAGAAAAAATGGATAAAGAAATTTTCGTACTTACGTACAATGGAATATCACTCAGCAATGAAGTCAATGTCATCAGGCCCATAGAAGCATAATGAATGGATTTAGGTACGATGATTCTAAGGAAATAAGTCACACAGAAAAAGAAACTTATGATAAGATATCACTAATAGAGGGAATGGAAACCTGGCTACACATGAACAGAATTACAAAACAGAACAGAGTCTCACATTTAGAAAACCAACTTATGCTTGCTTAAGGGGAAAGGTGAGTTGGGGTGCTGTGTAAAACCAGAGATTGAAATTAGCACAGATACCATTCCATAAGCCAAATATGTAACAGACAAGACCTACACCTTGCTCAACGAATTAGATTCAAAACGGCCTATTCACCGCAGAAGAATATATCGGAAAATAAGAATATTAAAACGTATGTATTTATATGTCTCTGTAAGAGAATGTAGTGTGTGTAGAGCAGCATACACAGCCGGTAAAATCAGCTAAACCCCATTATAAAAATAAATTTCAAAACCAAAACACAAAGCCAGTGAAGGAGAGAAAACTCTTAAATAATCGTTCAGGGCTTGTGATGAAACTTGGATTTACCACTTCTACACCCACAGCTGGGTGAGACATAAGGCAGGACATTTGGGGCTGAGAGGATTGGTGAGGTTCGGTGAGCAAATGCAGCCCCTTTGAAGTAATACTGCATGCTACCCATTCCATGGGTCCCAACTCTCCAGGTTGAAGGGATTCTTCCTACATCTAAAACATGCATGGGAAACCCAGAGGATGCTCCACTGTGTGATCGGGCAACGTTTCTAAAACGCATCTCATTCTTTGTACCTTGGTGCACGGATTCGCCATTCCAGACGCTTTACTAAAAATCTCCCCACGTGGAGAGTCACTGCCTTTAAACTCCTGTTTGGCACAGTTTGCAATTTCTGCGGAGGATGAAAGGGAATAGGGAGACCCAAAGAGAGACTAGCTGTAGGTGTTTGGACGGTCACATTTTACTCTAATTTCCCACCAAGAAGAAGAATTAACAAAAGGCTCAGCGTGCCGTGACAAAATGAGAAGAGGGCCTGATGCAATCCTGCGGTTTTGCACCCAGCTCACAAAAAAGCGAGTTGAAAAAAGGAGCTCCGGGTCACTGCAATTCACAAACCTGCAGAGTTATACAGGACAGCTATCGTCCAAAAATATATAGAGGTAAGGCTATGAAGAGGACTTGAAAGCATGGCAAAATTGCAGGAAATAGATTTCAGGAGGTAGATTGAAACACCATTTAAAGTATATGAAAAGCAGCAGAACTTCGACAATGATGCACTTGGCCAAAAAGTACGTATGCTTTTTTTGCTGAATACATGCAGGAAAAAAGCATACGCACTTTTTGTCGAAATAAGCAAGCCTGCAACGGAGATCTGCACTACAATGAAGTCTCACTTCCCATCGGTCAAAAGGGCCATCTAAAAAAAGTGTAGAAACCAGAAAGGCAGGACAGGCCATGGAGAACAGGGGGCCTTGTTATGCTGATGGGCGGGATGTAAATTGCCAGCAGCCACTGTGGAGAAGTGTATGGTGTTTCCTGAAACATCTAAAAAACAAAGCTACAGAGACTCAGGCACTTCCACCTATGGCCCTATACCTTAGGAAAATTAAAATCAACAAGACACAGCCACCCGAAAGTTTAGGGCTGCTGTGTTTACAAGAACCTCAACAACGGTACAACTTAAATATCCCTGAAAGAGAAAAATGGATAAAGAAATTGCGGTACTTACGTACAATGAAATATAACTCAGCCATGAAATCAATGTCATCATGTCCATAGCAGCATAATCAGTGGATTTTCGTACGATGATTCTAAGTGAAAGAAGTCCCACAGAAAAAGGAACTTGCTTTAACATATCACTTATAGAGGGAATGTAAACGTGGCTACACATGATCTGAATTACAAGACAGAACAGAGTCTCACATTTAGAAAACAACTTATGCCTGCTTAAGGGGACAGGTGAGTTGGGGTGATGCATAAAACCAGAGTTTGAAATTAGCTCAGATACGGTTCCTTAAACCAAATATGTAATAGACAAGACCTACTCCTTGCTCAACGAACTGGATTCAACACCCCCTATTCACCACAGAAGAATATATCTGACTAGTAAGAATCTTAAAACCTATGTATTCATATGTCTTCGTAAGGGAATCAAGGGTGTGTAGAACGGCATAAACACAGCAGTGGAAATCAGCTAAACCCCATTACAAAAATAAATTTCAAAAACAAAACACAGGGACTTCCCTGGTGGCACAGTGGTTGAGAGTCCGTCTGCCAATGCGGGGGACGCGCGTTCGTGCCCCAGTCCGGGAAGATCCCACATGCCGCAGAACGGCTGGGCCCGTGAGCCATGGCTGCTGGGCCTGTGCATCCGGAGACTGCGCCCCGCAATGGGAGAGGCTGCAACAGTGAGAGGCCTGCGTACCGCAAGAAAAAAAAAAAAAGACAAAACACCAGGACTGCAAAAGACAGAGAAATTCTTACAAAATTCGTTCAGGGGTTGTGATGCAACCTGGATTGACCACATCTACACCCACCGCCAGGTGAGACATAAGGCTGGACACTTGGGACTGAGAGGACTGGTGCGGCTGGGTGAGCGAATGCAGACCCTTTAAAGTAATACTGCGTGCTACCCATTCCATGGGTCTCAACTCTCCAGGTTTAAGGGAATCTTCCTACAGCTAAAACATACATAGGAAAGCCAGAGGATGGTCCATTGTGTGATCAGGAAAGGTTTCTAAAATGCACGTCATTTTTCCTCTCCTGGTGCTCATGTTCACCATTCCAACCTCTTTACTAACAACCTCGCCACTTGGAGAGTCAGCGCCTTTAACTTTCTATTTCTCACAGTGTGCAAGTTGTGCAGAGGATGAAAGGAAACAGGGGGAGCAAATGAGAGATTCAGTGTAGGTGTTTGGTCGGGCACATTTCACTCTAATTTCCCATCAGGAAGAAGAATTAACCAAAGGCTTAGCCTGCCACCCCAGAACTAGAATAGGGCCTGAAGCAATCCTGCAGTTTTGTGGCCAGCTCACAGAAAAGGGAGTTGAAAGATGGAGCTCAGGGGCACTGCAGTTCACAAACCTGCAGAGTCATAAACGACAACTGTCGGTTAAAAATATATTGAGTTAAGGCAAAGAGGATTCGAAAGCAAGGCAGAATTGCAGGAAACTGATTTCGAGAGGTCGATTGGAGTCGCCTTTAAATCACATGAAAAGCAGCAGAACTTCGACAATGATGCAGTTGGCCAAAAAGTGCGTATGCGTTTGTTCCTGAATATATTCAGGATAAAACACATACGCACTTTTTGGGCAACCAGGCAAGCGGGAAATTCAAATCTGCACTACAAAGAAGTCTCATCCTAACACGTACCCTAATCCTATCCCGCTACCATACCCTAACCTGTACCTGAGACCGTACCCGTTCCCTAACCCTAAACCTAACCCTTACCCTAAGCTGTACACGAACACTAACCCATACGTTAACATGTACCCTAACAGTAACACATAGCCATACACTAAACTTTATCCTAACCCTACCCCATATCTTAACCCTTTCCCGAAACCGTACCATAACCCATACCCTAATCCTAACCCATCCCCTAACACTAACCCATAACCTAACCCATACCTTAATCCTAACCCATACACTAACACGTACCCTAACCCTAAGCCGTTGTCATACCCTAACCTGTATCCTAATCCATACCCATTCCCTAACCCTAACCCTTACACTATCCCGTACCATAATCCTAACCTGTACACTAACACTAAACCGTACCCTAACACTTACCCTACTCCTAACCCGTGGTCATACCCTAAACTGTACCCCAAACCATACCCATTCCCTAACCCTAACCCTAAACCTTACCCTAAACCATACCTTAATCCTAACCCGTACACTAACACTAAACTTTACCCTAACACGTACCATAACACTAACCCTTTGTTGTTCCCGATCCTCTACCCTAAACTGTACCCGTTCCTTAACACTAAACCTAACCCTAACCCGTACCCTAACCCGTACCTAACACTAACCCATACACTAAACCTAACCATAACCCTGAACGTAAACCGTACCCTAATCCTAACCCGTACCCTAAAACTAACCCATACCCTAACCCGTACCCTAACACTAACCCATACCATAACCCTAACCCTAAACCATACTCTAAGCCGTACAATAATCCTAACCCGTATCCTAACCCTAAACCTTACCCTAAACCCTAATCCTTACCCCTAGATTAATTTTGTTTTTCTGTATTTAAAAAAATATTTTCTTGGGTTAAAACAAACTAGCAGAACAACAAAATAGGGGGCTTCCCTGGTGGTGCAGTGGTCAAGAATCTGCCTGCTAATGCAGGGGACACAGGTTCGAGCCCTGGTCTGGGAGGATCCCACATGCCGTGGAGCAACTAGGCCCATAAGCCACAACCAGTGAGCCCTCGCATCTGGAGCCTGTGCTCCGCAACAAGAGAGGCCGCGATAGTGAGAGGCCCATGCACCGAGATGAAGAGTGGCCCCCCACTCGCCACAACTAGAGAAAGCCCTCACACGGAAACTCAGACCCAACACAACAAAAATAAATAATAAACTCCTACCACCCCCCAAAAAAAGAAAAACAAAATAAAACAGAAAGTAACCTGAGTGTCCCTCAAAAAGCTAAGTCTGAAATAGTTGGTACTTTTGTTCTATGGACTGTTATGTAGCCTATAAAAAGTGTGAGAGCTAAATCTGTTTTTCTACAGTGAGAAGCATGATGTTCCAGATGTATAGAACACCTGGATAAAATGAGAAATCTACACATTATGCTGGTCGTTTCAGTAAATGGGAAAGGATGGCAAGTGGTAAAATATTAGCTTTTCCTTTAAATTTCACTTGTTACAAAGAACTTCAATTATAATTGTAATTTAAAAAAGTAACAATGGAAATTTAAAAGAAAAAGTATGTATTGTGTGTTCAGTTACATTTCATAGAATTATGAAATGCTCCACCCTCTGGCCATTACCTGCAAAAGCAGCTTTAAAACCTATGCTAATTGTCACTTCATATGAACAAGTCCTGTAGGGCTGTAAAGGAAACCTGCCCTCATCATGTCTTGAGGGAGGTAAAGGCCAAAGTATTTCAAAATGTGGCACATATTTCAAGAGAACCATTTGAAGAACTAAGCTGTAATAACCGTTTGAAAAATAAAAGGACATGCCTGAAAGCTCAATTTCAAAGGATTATGAGACACATGCAAATCCAACCACACAGAGGTATCAGCTCACACCATTCAGAATAACCATCAGGAAAGAAACTACAAACGATCAATGCTGAAGAGGTTGTGGAGAAATGCATACCCTTAATTTGAAGTGGGACGTAACCTGGTAAGAGCCACTAATGGGAACAGAGTGGAGGTGCCTTTAAAAGGTAAACATTGAGCTACTATATGATCCAGCAGGCCCACTCCTGGGCCTATAACATAAGAAGACATAATTGGAAAGGCACAGGCAGGCAAATCTGTACTGCAGCAGTATTACAATAGCCAAGACATGGAAGCAACCGAAAGTCCATCAACAGATGGGTGGACAAAGAAGAACTGGTACATGTAGAGATGGAATATTAGCTCGGGAAAAAAATGAAACAATGCCATCTGCAGCACCATAGATGAGTCTAGAGGTAATCATGCAACTTGTAGTAAGTGAGAAAGTGAAAGACACCTAACGTATATCACCTATAAGTGTTACCTAAAAATTGATACCAATGAAGATATTTCCAGAGAGAAAGGCAATCACAGATTCATTGAACAAACTTATGGTTCCCCAAATCAAAAGGTGTGAGGATTGGATACATTACGATATTGGGGTTAACAGAGCTATACAAACACATGTGAACTATATAATCACCAAAGACCTACGGAATACCAAGAGAAGACTACTCAACATTGTGTCATAACCTACCTGGGAAAAGGTTCCAAAGAAGAATAGATATATGTATATGTGTGAAAGAACCACATCTTGCACACCTAGAACAAGAAAAACATTGTAATCAAATTTGCTGTGATAAAAAATAAAAATTAAATTAAAAATATGAACAAGAAATAATGAGACATAAACTTAAAGGAATTTTTCCTGGCACATTCCATTCTAAATTTCAACCTAGAACAGGACTTCCATTAAGGCTCTGTTGCCCTGCTAACCAGATTTGGTAAAGGAGAAATGCTGCCGCCTTGTGGCTGTTTCACACAACAGCAGCTTTAAACCAAGAGGTAATGGTCACTTAATATTCAAAGTATGTGCAGCACTGTAAAGGATACCGGGCCTCAAAAAATTCCTGGGGTCGTAAATCGACCAGAAAATTCAAAAGACGTCAACATTTCAAAAAGACAATGTCAAGAGGCATATTTTGCACACATTTTCCCTTTTCTTTTTCTTTTTGTTTAAAAAAATGCATGGAATAATGCTCAATATCAGGAACTAATAAAGCCATGCAAATGCAATCTACAAAAACGTTCACCTTACCACCGTCGGAATGATAATCAGCAAAATAGTCTACAAAACATGAATGTTGAAAGGGTTTTAGAGAACTCTGTACCCTCTAGCTGCTGCTGGGATGTAAACTGGTAACAGCCAGTAGTGAGAACAGAATGGCAGTGCGTTTAAAGTTAAAAATTGAGCTCATCACTCTGTAATAGCTTACACGGGAAAGGAACCAAAGATGAATAGATAGATACATAGCTATAATGAACCAGATTCTGTACACCTAGAACAAACACAACATTTTTATCAAATTTGCTCTGATAATAAATAAAAATTAAATTTAAAAAACAAACAAGAGGTAAGGAGATATAAGCTCTTGGGGGTGTGCCCTGGCACATTCCACTCTAATTTGCAGCCTACTAACACGATTCCCAGGAAGGCTCTGTTGCCCAAAAACCCAGAGTTGGAAATGTAGAAATGCTGCCGCCTTGTGGCCGTCTCCCGCAAGAGCGGCTTTAAACCCACAGCTAATGGCCACTTAACATTCACAAGGACTCAGGGCTGTAAAGGACACCTGCCCTCAAAAAATGTACTGAAGTGAGGGATGGCCAAAAAAATTCAAAAAAGGCAAAATTTTCAAGAAGGTAGTATGAAGCGGTAAGTTTGACTTACTCTCTTGTTAAAAAAAGGAAAATGGATAGAAGCTCAACCTCAGGAATTACTAGACTCATGCAAATGTAACCTACTAAAAGGTTTCAACTCACACCAGTTGACTGACCATCAGCAAAAAGTCTACAAAGAATAAATGCTGATGTGGTTTGAGAGAACTGTGTACCCTCTAGCTGCTGGGGGGATGTAAACTGGTAACAGTGAGTACTGAGAAAATAATGGAGGTACGTTTAAAGGTAAAAATTAAGCTACCATGTGATCTGGTAGGTCCTTTGATGCGCCTATCACCTGAGCAGACCCGAATGTAAAAGACACAGGCTGTCAAAACTGCACTACAGGAACATTTAACATAGCCAAGACCTGGAAGAAACCAAAATGTCCATGAACAGAAAAATGCACAAAGAGGAAGTGGTCCATGTACACAATGGAATATTAGCCATGGAAAACAATGAAACAGTGCCTTTGGCACCACCATATAGGCCGGTAAATGACACCTGCCCTCAAAAACTGTCCTGAGGTAAGGAATGGCCAACAAAATTCAAAACAGGCAAAATTTTCAAGAAGATAGTATGAAGACGTAAGTTTTACTCACTGCCTTCTAAAAAAGAGGAAAATGGATAAAAGCTCAACCGCAGGAATTATTACACTCATGCAAATGTAATCTGCAAAAAGGTTTCAACTCACACAGGTCGACTGACCATCAACAAAAAGTCTACAAATAATAAATGCTGAAGTGTTTTTTGAGAACTGTGTACCCTCTAGCTGCTGGTGAGATGTAAAGTGATAAGAGCCAATAATGAGAACAGAAAAGAGCTGCGTTTAAATGTAAAAGGTGAGCTACCATTCGATGCAGCAGGCCCACCGCTGGGCCTCTCACCTGAGAAGACCAGAATCCGGAAGACAGGGGCTGCAAACGCTGCACTGCAGCCTTATTCACAATAGCCAAGACATGGAAGAAACCTAAATGTCCATCAACAGATGAAAGGATAAAGAAGTGGTCCATGTACACAATGGAATATTAGCCATGGAAAACAATGAAACACTGCTCTTTGAGGTACCATAGATGAGCCTAGAGATAATCCCAGAACATGAGGTATGTTGGAAAGCAAAAGACATATATCCTATGATATCACTTATAGGTGTTACCTAACAACTGACAAAAATGGACATATTTCCACAGAGAAACACACACACAGACTTAGCAAACAAACTATGCTTATCTAAAAGCAAAGGTGGTGGCAATGGATAAATTAAGATTAGGTTTACCATACCTATACAAATACAGATTAAGTACACATATCAAAAAGCCCGAGCACATAGCAAGGGAGGTGTACAGAACACTCTGTAATCCTTTACATGGGAAAAGGATCTGTACATGAATAGATATACATGATGTACGAATGAACCAGATTGTGTACACCTAGGACAAACTGTATTCTAATCATTACCCCGATTAAAACAATTAAAACAACGAACAAGAGGTAATGAGACATAAACTTCAGGGGCTTTTTCCTGGCACATTCCATTCTAATTTACAGCCTAGTAACAGGACTTCCAGAAAGGCTGTGCCGCCCTAGTAAACAGATTTGGGAATGGAGAAATGCTGCCGCCTTGTGGCCGTTTCCCACAACACCAGCTTTAAACCCAGTGCTAATGGTCACTAAATAGTCACAATCATTGCAGGCCTATAAATGACACCTGCTGTCCAAAAAAATACTGGGGTCGAAAATCGACCACAAAATTCAAAAGAGGGCAACCTTCCAAGAAGACAATTTCAAGAGGTATATTGTACTCACGCTTTTTTTTCTAAATAAAAGAGAAAGGTGTGGGAAAATGCTGAATATTAGGAATTATTAAAGACATGCAAATCCAAATTACACAAACCTATCAGCTCACACCAGTGAGAATGGCCATGAGCAAACATTCTAAAAACAATAAATGCTGAATGCGTTGTGGAAAAATGCGTACCCTCGGGGTTAATTGGGACGTGGCAAGATCCACTAACGAAAACACAATGCAGGTACTTTGCAAAGGTAAACACTGAGCTACCAGTCAATGAATCATACCCACAGTTGGGCCTATCACCTGAGAAAATGAGAATCAAAAGTCACAGGCTGGCAATACTGCACTCCAGCAATATTTACCATAGTCAACACTTGGAAGCAACGAAAATGTCCATCAACAGAGGAATGCACAGAGAAGAAGTGGTCCATGTACAGAATGGAATATTACTCCACTAAAAAATATAAATGAAATTTCAAAAACAAACAAAATAAGGAGACATCAGCTTTGGTGGGTTTATCCGGGCATATTCCACTCTAATTTATAACTGAGGAACACCACCGGCAGGAGGGTCTGTTTCCCTCGGTACCAGAGTGGGTAGAAATGCAGAAATGCTGCCATCCTCTGGCCGATACCTGCAACAGCAGCTTTGAAATCTGTACAAAGGGGCACTTCATATGCACAAGTACTGCAGGGATGCAAATGAAACCTGCCCTTAAAATGTCTTGAGGCAGGTAAAGCCCAAAATTTTTCAAAATGTGGCACATACTTCAAGAAAACAATTTGAAGAAGTCACCTGCAATAACAGTTTGAAAAATAAAAGGACATGTCTGAAAGCTCAATTTCAAGGGAGTATGAGACACATGCAAATCCAACCACAAAGAGGTATCAGCTCACACCACTCAGAATAACCATCAGCAAAAAAATTACAAACACTCAATGCTGAAGAGGTTTTGGAGAAATGCATACCCTCAATTTGAAGTGGGACGTAACCTGGTAAGAGCCACTAATGGGAACAGAATGGAGGGGCCTTTAAAAGGTAAACCTTGAGCTACTATATGATCCACGAGGCCCACTTCTCGGGGGTGGGTCTGGTGGATCAATCCTAAGAAGACAGAATTGGAAAGACACAGGCAGGCAAATCTGCACTGTAGAAGTATTGCAATAGCCAAGACATGGAAGCAACCAAAACGTCCATCAAGAGATGAGTGGACAAAGAAGAAGTGGTACATGTACAGATGGAATATTAACCAAGGAAAAAAACGAAACGATGCCATTTGCAGGACCATAGAGGAATCTAGAGGTAATCATGCAACGGGTAGTAAGTGAGAAAGTGAAAGACACATATCCTGTCATATCACTTATGGGTGTTA
>NW_027207992.1:0-29950 GCF_963455315.2 Globicephala melas | reverse complement strand
GCCCAGTTTGCAATTTCTGCGGAAGATGAACAGGAATAGCGAGAACCAATGAGAGACTAGCTGGAGGTGTCTGGACGGGCAAATTTAACTCTCATTTCCCACCAGGAAGAGGAAATAACCAAAGGCTCAGCGTGCCGTGCCGGAACCAGATTAGGGCCTGAAGCCATCCTGCGGTGTTGCGGCCAGCTCACAAGAAAACGAGTTGAAGAAAGGAGCTCAGGGGCACTGTAATTCACAAACCTGCAGAGTTATAAATGACAACTATCGTCCAAAAATATACTGAAGTAAGGCTGCCAAGAGGACTTGAAAGCGGGGCAGAATTGCAGGAAACCGATTTCAGGAGGTAGACTGGAATTGCATCGAAAGCATAGGAAAAGAGGCAGAACGTCCACAATGATGCACTTGGCCAAAAAGGGCGTATGCGTTTTTTCCTGAATATAGTCAGGAAAAAACGCATACGCCCTTTTTGGCCAACCAAGCAAGCTTGCAAAGGAAATCTGCACTACAATGAAGTCTCACTTCCCCCGGTCAAAAGGGCCATCTGAAAAAAGTGTAAAATCCAGAAAGGCAGGACAGGCCATGGAGAACTGGGAGCCTTGTTATGCTGATGGGCGGGATGTAAATTGCCAACAGACACTCGGGAGAAGTGTATGGTGTTTCCTGAAACATCTAAAAAACAAAGCAACAGAGCCTAGGGCACTTCCACTTATGGTCCTATAGCTTAGGGAAATTAAAATCAAAAAGATACAGCCACCCCAATGTTTGGGACGCCTCTGTTTACAAGAACCTCGTTTACCGTACAAGTTCAATATCACAGAAAGTGAAAAATGGATAAAGAACTTGTGGTACTTACGTACAATGCAGTATCACTCAGCAGTGAAATCTATGTCATCAGGCCCGTAGCAGCACAATGAGTGGATTCAGGTACGATGATTCTAACTGAAATAAGTCACACAGAAAAAGAAACATCATAAGATATCAGTAATACACGGAATGTAAACTTGGCTACACAGGAACTGAATTACAGAACAGAACAGGGTCTCAAATTTAGAAAACCAACTTATGCTTGTTTAAGGGGAAAGGTGAGTTGGGGTGCTGCATAAAACCAGAGATTGAAATGAGCACAGATAAAGTTCCTTAAGCCAAATATGGAATAGACAAGAGCTACTCCTTGCTCAACGAAATGGACTCAACACCGCATATTAAACGCCTAAGAGTGTACCTGACTCTTAAGTATCTTAAAACCTATGGATTGCTATGTCTCCGAAAGAGAATCAAGCATGTGTACAGGGACGTAAACGCAGCAGTGATAGGATTGGAGAGGTTCGGTGAGCAAATGAAGACCCTTTGAAGTCATATTGCATGGTACCCATTCCACGGGTTTCAACTACCCAGGTTTAAGGTATTCTTCCTTCAGCTAAAACATGCATGTGGAACCTAGAGTATGATCAACCATGTGATCGGGAGACGTGTTCAAATATGTCTCAGTTTTCGTACCCTGGTACTCGGGTGCAACATTCCAGACGCTTTACTAACACTCTCCCGACTTGGAGAGTCAGTCCCTTTAACCTCCTGTTTGGCCCAGTTTGCAATTTCTGCGGAAGATGAACAGGAATAGCGAGAACCAATGAGAGACTAGCTGGAGGTGTCTGGACGGGCAAATTTAACTCTCATTTCCCACCAGGAAGAGGAAATAACCAAAGGCTCAGCGTGCCGTGCCGGAACCAGATTAGGGCCTGAAGCCATCCTGCGGTGTTGCGGCCAGCTCACAAGAAAGCGAGTTGAAGAAAGGAGCTCAGGGGCACTGTAATTCACAAACCTGCAGAGTTATAAATGACAACTATCGTCCAAAAATATACTGAAGTAAGGCTGCCAAGAGGACTTGAAAGCGGGGCAGAATTGCAGGAAACCGATTTCAGGAGGTAGACTGGAATTGCATTGAAAGCATAGGAAAAGAGGCAGAACGTCCACAATGATGCACTTGGCCAAAAAGGGCGTATGCGTTTTTTCCTGAATATATTCAGGAAAAAACGCATACGCCCTTTTTGGCCAACCAAGCAAGCTTGCAAAGGAAATCTGCACTACAATGAAGTCTCACTTCCCCCCGGTCAAAAGGGCCATCTGAAAAAAGTGTAAAATCCAGAAAGGCAGGACAGGCCATGGAGAACTGGGAGCCTTGTTATGCTGATGGGCGGGATGTAAATTGCCAACAGACACTCGGGAGAAGTGTATGGTGTTTCCTGAAACATCTAAAAAACAAAGCAACAGAGCCTAGGGCACTTCCACTTATGGTCCTATAGCTTAGGGAAATTAAAATCAAAAAGATACAGCCACCCCAATGTTTGGGACGCCTCTGTTTACAAGAACCTCGTTTACCGTACAAGTTCAATATCACAGAAAGTGAAAAATGGATAAAGAACTTGTGGTACTTACGTACAATGCAGTATCACTCAGCAGTGAAATCTATGTCATCAGGCCCGTAGCAGCACAATGAGTGGATTCAGGTACGATGATTCTAACTGAAATAAGTCACACAGAAAAAGAAACATCATAAGATATCAGTAATACACGGAATGTAAACTTGGCTACACAGGAACTGAATTACAGAACAGAACAGGGTCTCAAATTTAGAAAACCAACTTATGCTTGTTTAAGGGGAAAGGTGAGTTGGGGTGCTGCATAAAACCAGGGATTGAAATGAGCACAGATAAAGTTCCTTAAGCCAAATATGGAATAGACAAGAGCTACTCCTTGCTCAACGAAATGGACTCAACACCGCATATTAAACGCCTAAGAATGTACCTGACTCTTAAGTATCTTAAAACCTATGGATTGCTATGTCTCCGAAAGAGAATCAAGCATGTGTACAGGGACGTAAACGCAGCAGTGATAGGATTGGAGAGGTTCGGTGAGCAAATGAAGACCCTTTGAAGTCATATTGCATGGTACCCATTCCACGGGTTTCAACTACCCAGGTTTAAGGTATTCTTCCTTCAGCTAAAACATGCATGTGGAACCTAGAGTATGATCAACCATGTGATCGGGAGACGTGTTCAAATATGTCTCAGTTTTCGTACCCTGGTACTCGGGTGCAACATTCCAGACGCTTTACTAACACTCTCCCGACTTGGAGAGTCAGTCCCTTTAACCTCCTGTTTGGCCCAGTTTGCAATTTCTGCGGAAGATGAACAGGAATAGCGAGAACCAATGAGAGACTAGCTGGAGGTGTCTGGACGGGCAAATTTAACTCTCATTTCCCACCAGGAAGAGGAAATAACCAAAGGCTCAGCGTGCCGTGCCGGAACCAGATTAGGGCCTGAAGCCATCCTGCGGTGTTGCGGCCAGCTCACAAGAAAACGAGTTGAAGAAAGGAGCTCAGGGGCACTGTAATTCACAAACCTGCAGAGTTATAAATGACAACTATCGTCCAAAAATATACTGAAGTAAGGCTGCCAAGAGGACTTGAAAGCGGGGCAGAATTGCAGGAAACCGATTTCAGGAGGTAGACTGGAATTGCATCGAAAGCATAGGAAAAGAGGCAGAACGTCCACAATGATGCACTTGGCCAAAAAGGGCGTATGCGTTTTTTCCTGAATATATTCAGGAAAAAACGCATACGCCCTTTTTGGCCAACCAAGCAAGCTTGCAAAGGAAATCTGCACTACAATGAAGTCTCACTTCCCCCCGGTCAAAAGGGCCATCTGAAAAAAGTGTAAAATCCAGAAAGGCAGGACAGGCCATGGAGAACTGGGAGCCTTGTTATGCTGATGGGCGGGATGTAAATTGCCAACAGACACTCGGGAGAAGTGTATGGTGTTTCCTGAAACATCTAAAAAACAAAGCAACAGAGCCTAGGGCACTTCCACTTATGGTCCTATAGCTTAGGGAAATTAAAATCAAAAAGATACAGCCACCCCAATGTTTGGGACGCCTCTGTTTACAAGAACCTCGTTTACCGTACAAGTTCAATATCACAGAAAGTGAAAAATGGATAAAGAACTTGTGGTACTTACGTACAATGCAGTATCACTCAGCAGTGAAATCTATGTCATCAGGCCCGTAGCAGCACAATGAGTGGATTCAGGTACGATGATTCTAACTGAAATAAGTCACACAGAAAAAGAAACATCATAAGATATCAGTAATACACGGAATGTAAACTTGGCTACACAGGAACTGAATTACAGAACAGAACAGGGTCTCAAATTTAGAAAACCAACTTATGCTTGTTTAAGGGGAAAGGTGAGTTGGGGTGCTGCATAAAACCAGAGATTGAAATGAGCACAGATAAAGTTCCTTAAGCCAAATATGGAATAGACAAGAGCTACTCCTTGCTCAACGAAATGGACTCAACACCGCATATTAAACGCCTAAGAGTGTACCTGACTCTTAAGTATCTTAAAACCTATGGATTGCTATGTCTCCGAAAGAGAATCAAGCATGTGTACAGGGACGTAAACGCAGCAGTGATAGGATTGGAGAGGTTCGGTGAGCAAATGAAGACCCTTTGAAGTCATATTGCATGGTACCCATTCCACGGGTTTCAACTACCCAGGTTTAAGGTATTCTTCCTTCAGCTAAAACATGCATGTGGAACCTAGAGTATGATCAACCATGTGATCGGGAGACGTGTTCAAATATGTCTCAGTTTTCGTACCCTGGTACTCGGGTGCAACATTCCAGACGCTTTACTAACACTCTCCCGACTTGGAGAGTCAGTCCCTTTAACCTCCTGTTTGGCCCAGTTTGCAATTTCTGCGGAAGATGAACAGGAATAGCGAGAACCAATGGGAGACTAGCTGGAGGTGTCTGGACGGGCAAATTTAACTCTCATTTCCCACCAGGAAGAGGAAATAACCAAAGGCTCAGCGTGCCGTGCCGGAACCAGATTAGGGCCTGAAGCCATCTTGCGGTGTTGCGGCCAGCTCACAAGAAAACGAGTTGAAGAAAGGAGCTCAGGGGCACTGTAATTCACAAACCTGCAGAGTTATAAATGACAACTATCGTCCAAAAATATACTGAAGTAAGGCTGCCAAGAGGACTTGAAAGCGGGGCAGAATTGCAGGAAACCGATTTCAGGAGGTAGACTGGAATTGCATCGAAAGCATAGGAAAAGAGGCAGAACGTCCACAATGATGCACTTGGCCAAAAAGGGCGTATGCGTTTTTTCCTGAATATATTCAGGAAAAAACGCATACGCCCTTTTTGGCCAACCAAGCAAGCTTGCAAAGGAAATCTGCACTACAATGAAGTCTCACTTCCCCCCGGTCAAAAGGGCCATCTGAAAAAAGTGTAAAATCCAGAAAGGCAGGACAGGCCATGGAGAACTGGGAGCCTTGTTATGCTGATGGGCGGGATGTAAATTGCCAACAGACACTCGGGAGAAGTGTATGGTGTTTCCTGAAACATCTAAAAAACAAAGCAACAGAGCCTAGGGCACTTCCACTTATGGTCCTATAGCTTAGGGAAATTAAAATCAAAAAGATACAGCCACCCCAATGTTTGGGACGCCTCTGTTTACAAGAACCTCGTTTACCGTACAAGTTCAATATCACAGAAAGTGAAAAATGGATAAAGAACTTGTGGTACTTACGTACAATGCAGTATCACTCAGCAGTGAAATCTATGTCATCAGGCCCGTAGCAGCACAATGAGTGGATTCAGGTACGATGATTCTAACTGAAATAAGTCACACAGAAAAAGAAACATCATAAGATATCAGTAATACACGGAATGTAAACTTGGCTACACAGGAACTGAATTACAGAACAGAACAGGGTCTCAAATTTAGAAAACCAACTTATGCTTGTTTAAGGGGAAAGGTGAGTTGGGGTGCTGCATAAAACCAGAGATTGAAATGAGCACAGATAAAGTTCCTTAAGCCAAATATGGAATAGACAAGAGCTACTCCTTGCTCAACGAAATGGACTCAACACCGCATATTAAACGCCTAAGAGTGTACCTGACTCTTAAGTATCTTAAAACCTATGGATTGCTATGTCTCCGAAAGAGAATCAAGCATGTGTACAGGGACGTAAACGCAGCAGTGATAGGATTGGAGAGGTTCGGTGAGCAAATGAAGACCCTTTGAAGTCATATTGCATGGTACCCATTCCACGGGTTTCAACTACCCAGGTTTAAGGTATTCTTCCTTCAGCTAAAACATGCATGTGGAACCTAGAGTATGATCAACCATGTGATCGGGAGACGTGTTCAAATATGTCTCAGTTTTCGTACCCTGGTACTCGGGTGCAACATTCCAGACGCTTTACTAACACTCTCCCGACTTGGAGAGTCAGTCCCTTTAACCTCCTGTTTGGCCCAGTTTGCAATTTCTGCGGAAGATGAACAGGAATAGCGAGAACCAATGAGAGACTAGCTGGAGGTGTCTGGACGGGCAAATTTAACTCTCATTTCCCACCAGGAAGAGGAAATAACCAAAGGCTCAGCGTGCCGTGCCGGAACCAGATTAGGGCCTGAAGCCATCCTGCGGTGTTGCGGCCAGCTCACAAGAAAACGAGTTGAAGAAAGGAGCTCAGGGGCACTGTAATTCACAAACCTGCAGAGTTATAAATGACAACTATCGTCCAAAAATATACTGAAGTAAGGCTGCCAAGAGGACTTGAAAGCGGGGCAGAATTGCAGGAAACCGATTTCAGGAGGTAGACTGGAATTGCATCGAAAGCATAGGAAAAGAGGCAGAACGTCCACAATGATGCACTTGGCCAAAAAGGGCATATGCGTTTTTTCCTGAATATATTCAGGAAAAAACGCATACGCCCTTTTTGGCCAACCAAGCAAGCTTGCAAAGGAAATCTGCACTACAATGAAGTCTCACTTCCCCCCGGTCAAAAGGGCCATCTGAAAAAAGTGTAAAATCCAGAAAGGCAGGACAGGCCATGGAGAACTGGGAGCCTTGTTATGCTGATGGGCGGGATGTCAATTGCCAACAGACACTCGGGAGAAGTGTATGGTGTTTCCTGAAACGTCTAAAAAACAAAGCAACAGAGCCTAGGGCACTTCCACTTATGGTCCTATAGCTTAGGGAAATTAAAATCAAAAAGATACAGCCACCCCAATGTTTGGGACGCCTCTGTTTACAAGAACCTCGTTTACCGTACAAGTTCAATATCACAGAAAGTGAAAAATGGATAAAGAACTTGTGGTACTTACGTACAATGCAGTATCACTCAGCAGTGAAATCTATGTCATCAGGCCCGTAGCAGCACAATGAGTGGATTCAGGTACGATGATTCTAACTGAAATAAGTCACACAGAAAAAGAAACATCATAAGATATCAGTAATACACGGAATGTAAACTTGGCTACACAGGAACTGAATTACAGAACAGAACAGGGTCTCAAATTTAGAAAACCAACTTATGCTTGTTTAAGGGGAAAGGTGAGTTGGGGTGCTGCATAAAACCAGAGATTGAAATGAGCACAGATAAAGTTCCTTAAGCCAAATATGGAATAGACAAGAGCTACTCCTTGCTCAACGAAATGGACTCAACACCGCATATTAAACGCCTAAGAATGTACCTGACTCTTAAGTATCTTAAAACCTATGGATTGCTATGTCTCCGAAAGAGAATCAAGCATGTGTACAGGGACGTAAACGCAGCAGTGATAGGATTGGAGAGGTTCGGTGAGCAAATGAAGACCCTTTGAAGTCATATTGCATGGTACCCATTCCACGGGTTTCAACTACCCAGGTTTAAGGTATTCTTCCTTCAGCTAAAACATGCATGTGGAACCTAGAGTATGATCAACCATGTGATCGGGAGACGTGTTCAAATATGTCTCAGTTTTCGTACCCTGGTACTCGGGTGCAACATTCCAGACGCTTTACTAACACTCTCCCGACTTGGAGAGTCAGTCCCTTTAACCTCCTGTTTGGCCCAGTTTGCAATTTCTGCGGAAGATGAACAGGAATAGCGAGAACCAATGAGAGACTAGCTGGAGGTGTCTGGACGGGCAAATTTAACTCTCATTTCCCACCAGGAAGAGGAAATAACCAAAGGCTCAGCGTGCCGTGCCGGAACCAGATTAGGGCCTGAAGCCATCCTGCGGTGTTGCGGCCAGCTCACAAGAAAACGAGTTGAAGAAAGGAGCTCAGGGGCACTGTAATTCACAAACCTGCAGAGTTATAAATGACAACTATCGTCCAAAAATATACTGACGTAAGGCTGCCAAGAGGACTTGAAAGCGGGGCAGAATTGCAGGAAACCGATTTCAGGAGGTAGACTGGAATTGCATCGAAAGCATAGGAAAAGAGGCAGAACGTCCACAATGATGCACTTGGCCAAAAAGGGCGTATGCGTTTTTTCCTGAATATATTCAGGAAAAAACGCATACGCCCTTTTTGGGCAACCAAGCAAGCTTGCAAAGGAAATCTGCACTACAATGAAGTCTCACTTCCCCCCGGTCAAAAGGGCCATCTGAAAAATGTGTAAAATCCAGAAAGGCAGGACAGGCCATGGAGAACTGGGAGCCTTGTTATGCTGATGGGCGGGATGTAAATTGCCAACAGACACTCGGGAGAAGTGTATGGTGTTTCCTGAAACATCTAAAAAACAAAGCAACAGAGCCTAGGGCACTTCCACTTATGGTCCTATAGCTTTGGGAAATTAAAATCAAAAAGATACAGCCACCCCAATGTTTGGGACGCCTCTGTTTACAAGAACCTCGTTTACCGTACAAGTTCAATATCACAGAAAGTGAAAAATGGATAAAGAACTTGTGGTACTTACGTACAATGCAGTATCACTCAGCAGTGAAATCTATGTCATCAGGCCCGTAGCAGCACAATGAGTGGATTCAGGTACGATGATTCTAACTGAAATAAGTCACACAGAAAAAGAAACATCATAAGATATCAGTAATACACGGAATGTAAACTTGGCTACACAGGAACTGAATTACAGAACAGAACAGGGTCTCAAATTTAGAAAACCACCTTATGCTTGTTTAAGGGTAAAGGTGAGTTGGGGTGCTGCATAAAACCAGAGATTGAAATGAGCACAGATAAAGTTCCTTAAGCCAAATATGGAATAGACAAGAGCTACTCCTTGCTCAACGAAATGGACTCAACACCGCATATTAAACGCCTAAGAATGTACCTGACTCTTAAGTATCTTAAAACCTATGGATTGCTATGTCTCCGAAAGAGAATCAAGCATGTGTACAGGGACATAAACGCAGCAGTGATAGGATTGGAGAGGTTCGGTGAGCAAATGAAGACCCTTTGAAGTCATATTGCATGGTACCCATTCCACGGGTTTCAACTACCCAGGTTTAAGGTATTCTTCCTTCAGCTAAAACATGCATGTGGAACCTAGAGTATGATCAACCATGTGATCGGGAGACGTGTTCAAATATGTCTCAGTTTTCGTACCCTGGTACTCGGGTGCAACATTCCAGACGCTTTACTAACACTCTCCCGACTTGGAGAGTCAGTCCCTTTAACCTCCTGTTTGGCCCAGTTTGCAATTTCTGCGGAAGATGAACAGGAATAGCGAGAACCAATGAGAGACTAGCTGCAGGTGTCTGGACGGGCAAATTTAACTCTCATTTCCCACCAGGAAGAGGAAATAACCAAAGGCTCAGCGTGCCGTGCCGGAACCAGATTAGGGCCTGAAGCCATCCTGCGGTGTTGCGGCCAGCTCACAAGAAAACGAGTTGAAGAAAGGAGCTCAGGGGCACTGTAATTCACAAACCTGCAGAGTTATAAATGACAACTATCGTCCAAAAATATACTGAAGTAAGGCTGCCAAGAGGACTTGAAAGCGGGGCAGAATTGCAGGAAACCGATTTCAGGAGGTAGACTGGAATTGCATCGAAAGCATAGGAAAAGAGGCAGAACGTCCACAATGATGCACTTGGCCAAAAAGGGCGTATGCGTTTTTTCCTCAGGAAAAAACGCATACGCCCTTTTTGGCCAACCAAGCAAGCTTGCAAAGGAAATCTGCACTACAATGAAGTCTCACTTCCCCCCGGTCAAAAGGGCCATCTGAAAAAAGTGTAAAATCCAGAAAGGCAGGACAGGCCATGGAGAACTGGGAGCCTTGTTATGCTGATGGGCGGGATGTAAATTGCCAACAGACACTCGGGAGAAGTGTATGGTGTTTCCTGAAACATCTAAAAAACAAAGCAACAGAGCCTAGGGCACTTCCACTTATGGTCCTATAGCTTAGGGAAATTAAAATCAAAAAGATACAGCCACCCCAATGTTTGGGACGCCTCTGTTTACAAGAACCTCGTTTACCGTACAAGTTCAATATCACAGAAAGTGAAAAATGGATAAAGAACTTGTGGTACTTACGTACAATGCAGTATCACTCAGCAGTGAAATCTATGTCATCAGGCCCGTAGCAGCACAATGAGTGGATTCAGGTACGATGATTCTAACTGAAATAAGTCACACAGAAAAAGAAACATCATAAGATATCATTAATACACGGAATGTAAACTTGGCTACACAGGAACTGAATTACAGAACAGAACAGGGTCTCAAATTTAGAAAACCAACTTATGCTTGTTTAAGGGGAAAGGTGAGTTGGGGTGCTGCATAAAACCAGAGATTGAAATGAGCACAGATAAAGTTCCTTAAGCCAAATATGGAATAGACAAGAGCTACTCCTTGCTCAACAAAATGGACTCAACACCGCATATTAAACGCCTAAGAATGTACCTGAATAGTAAGTATCTTAAAACCTATGGATTGCTATGTCTCCGAAAGAGAATCAAGCATGTGTACAGGGACATAAACGCAGCAGTGATAGGATGGAGAGGTTCGGTGAGCAAATGAAGACCCTTTGAAGTCATATTGCATGGTACCCATTCCACGGGTTTCAACTACCCAGGTTTAAGGTATTCTTCCTTCAGCTAAAACATGCATGTGGAACCTAGAGTATGATCAACCATGTGATCGGGAGACGTGTTCAAATATGTCTCAGTTTTCGTACCCTGGTACTCGGGTGCAACATTCCAGACGCTTTACTAACACTCTCCCGACTTGGAGAGTCAGTCCCTTTAACCTCCTGTTTGGCCCAGTTTGCAATTTCTGCGGAAGATGAACAGGAATAGCGAGAACCAATGAGAGACTAGCTGGAGGTGTCTGGACGGGCAAATTTAACTCTCATTTCCCACCAGGAAGAGGAAATAACCAAAGGCTCAGCGTGCCGTGCCGGAACCAGATTAGGGCCTGAAGCCATCCTGCGGTGTTGCGGCCAGCTCACAAGAAAACGAGTTGAAGAAAGGAGCTCAGGGGCACTGTAATTCACAAACCTGCAGAGTTATAAATGACAACTATCGTCCAAAAATATACTGAAGTAAGGCTGCCAAGAGGACTTGAAAGCGGGGCAGAATTGCAGGAAACCGATTTCAGGAGGTAGACTGGAATTGCATTGAAAGCATAGGAAAAGAGGCAGAACGTCCACAATGATGCACTTGGCCAAAAAGGGCGTATGCGTTTTTTCCTGAATATATTCAGGAAAAAACGCATACGCCCTTTTTGGCCAACCAAGCAAGCTTGCAAAGGAAATCTGCACTACAATGAAGTCTCACTTCCCCCCGGTCAAAAGGGCCATCTGAAAAAAGTGTAAAATCCAGAAAGGCAGGACAGGCCATGGAGAACTGGGAGCCTTGTTATGCTGATGGGCGGGATGTAAATTGCCAACAGACACTCGGGAGAAGTGTATGGTGTTTCCTGAAACATCTAAAAAACAAAGCAACAGAGCCTAGGGCACTTCCACTTATGGTCCTATAGCTTAGGGAAATTAAAATCCAAAAGATACAGCCACCCCAATGTTTGGGACGCCTCTGTTTACAAGAACCTCGTTTACCGTACAAGTTCAATATCACAGAAAGTGAAAAATGGATAAAGAACTTGTGGTACTTACGTACAATGCAGTATCACTCAGCAGTGAAATCTATGTCATCAGGCCCGTAGCAGCACAATGAGTGGATTCAGGTACGATGATTCTAACTGAAATAAGTCACACAGAAAAAGAAACATCATAAGATATCAGTAATACACGGAATGTAAACTTGGCTACACAGGAACTGAATTACAGAACAGAACAGGGTCTCAAATTTAGAAAACCAACTTATGCTTGTTTAAGGGGAAAGGTGAGTTGGGGTGCTGCATAAAACCAGAGATTGAAATGAGCACAGATAAAGTTCCTTAAGCCAAATATGGAATAGACAAGAGCTACTCCTTGCTCAACGAAATGGACTCAACACCGCATATTAAACGCCTAAGAGTGTACCTGACTCTTAAGTATCTTAAAACCTATGGATTGCTATGTCTCCGAAAGAGAATCAAGCATGTGTACAGGGACGTAAACGCAGCAGTGATAGGATTGGAGAGGTTCGGTGAGCAAATGAAGACCCTTTGAAGTCATATTGCATGGTACCCATTCCACGGGTTTCAACTACCCAGGTTTAAGGTATTCTTCCTTCAGCTAAAACATGCATGTGGAACCTAGAGTATGATCAACCATGTGATCGGGAGACGTGTTCAAATATATCTCAGTTTTCGTACCCTGGTACTTGGGTGCAACATTCCAGACGCTTTACTAACACTCTCCCGACTTGGAGAGTCAGTCCCTTTAACCTCCTGTTTGGCCCAGTTTGCAATTTCTGCGGAAGATGAACAGGAATAGCGAGAACCAATGAGAGACTAGCTGGAGGTGTCTGGACGGGCAAATTTAACTCTCATTTCCCACCAGGAAGAGGAAATAACCAAAGGCTCAGCGTGCCGTGCCGGAACCAGATTAGGGCCTGAAGCCATCCTGCGGTGTTGCGGCCAGCTCACAAGAAAGCGAGTTGAAGAAAGGAGCTCAGGGGCACTGTAATTCACAAACCTGCAGAGTTATAAATGACAACTATCGTCCAAAAATATACTGAAGTAAGGCTGCCAAGAGGACTTGAAAGCGGGGCAGAATTGCAGGAAACCGATTTCAGGAGGTAGACTGGAATTGCATTGAAAGCATACGAAAAGAGGCAGAACGTCCACAATGATGCACTTGGCCAAAAAGGGCGTATGCGTTTTTTCCTGAATATATTCAGGAAAAAACGCATACGCCCTTTTTGGCCAACCAAGCAAGCTTGCAAAGGAAATCTGCACTACAATGAAGTCTCACTTCCCCCCGGTCAAAAGGGCCATCTGAAAAAAGTGTAAAATCCAGAAAGGCAGGACAGGCCATGGAGAACTGGGAGCCTTGTTATGCTGATGGGCGGGATGTCAATTGCCAACAGACACTCGGGAGAAGTGTATGGTGTTTCCTGAAACATCTAAAAAACAAAGCAACAGAGCCTAGGGCACTTCCACTTATGGTCCTATAGCTTAGGGAAATTAAAATCAAAAAGATACAGCCACCCCAATGTTTGGGACGCCTCTGTTTACAAGAACCTCGTTTACCGTACAAGTTCAATATCACAGAAAGTGAAAAATGGATAAAGAACTTGTGGTACTTACGTACAATGCAGTATCACTCAGCAGTGAAATCTATGTCATCAGGCCCGTAGCAGCACAATGAGTGGATTCAGGTACGATGATTCTAACTGAAATAAGTCACACAGAAAAAGAAACATCATAAGATATCAGTAATACACGGAATGTAAACTTGGCTACACAGGAACTGAATTACAGAACAGAACAGGGTCTCAAATTTAGAAAACCAACTTATGCTTGTTTAAGGGGAAAGGTGAGTTGGGGTGCTGCATAAAACCAGAGATTGAAATGAGCACAGATAAAGTTCCTTAAGCCAAATATGGAATAGACAAGAGCTACTCCTTGCTCAACGAAATGGACTCAACACCGCATATTAAACGCCTAAGAATGTACCTGACTCTTAAGTATCTTAAAACCTATGGATTGCTATGTCTCCGAAAGAGAATCAAGCATGTGTACAGGGACATAAACGCAGCAGTGATAGGATTGGAGAGGTTCGGTGAGCAAATGAAGACCCTTTGAAGTCATATTGCATGGTACCCATTCCACGGGTTTCAACTACCCAGGTTTAAGGTATTCTTCCTTCAGCTAAAACATGCATGTGGAACCTAGAGTATGATCAACCATGTGATCGGGAGACGTGTTCAAATATGTCTCAGTTTTCGTACCCTGGTACTCGGGTGCAACATTCCAGACGCTTTACTAACACTCTCCCGACTTGGAGAGTCAGTCCCTTTAACCTCCTGTTTGGCCCAGTTTGCAATTTCTGCGGAAGATGAACAGGAATAGCGAGAACCAATGGGAGACTAGCTGGAGGTGTCTGGACGGGCAAATTTAACTCTCATTTCCCACCAGGAAGAGGAAATAACCAAAGGCTCAGCGTGCCGTGCCGGAACCAGATTAGGGCCTGAAGCCATCCTGCGGTGTTGCGGCCAGCTCACAAGAAAGCGAGTTGAAGAAAGGAGCTCAGGGGCACTGTAATTCACAAACCTGCAGAGTTATAAATGACAACTATCGTCCAAAAATATACTGAAGTAAGGCTGCCAAGAGGACTTGAAAGCGGGGCAGAATTGCAGGAAACCGATTTCAGGAGGTAGACTGGAATTGCATCGAAAGCATAGGAAAAGAGGCAGAACGTCCACAATGATGCACTTGGCCAAAAAGGGCGTATGCGTTTTTTCCTGAATATATTCAGGAAAAAACGCATACGCCCTTTTTGGCCAACCAAGCAAGCTTGCAAAGGAAATCTGCACTACAATGAAGTCTCACTTCCCCCCGGTCAAAAGGGCCATCTGAAAAAAGTGTAAAATCCAGAAAGGCAGGACAGGCCATGGAGAACTGGGAGCCTTGTTATGCTGATGGGCGGGATGTAAATTGCCAACAGACACTCGGGAGAAGTGTATGGTGTTTCCTGAAACATCTAAAAAACAAAGCAACAGAGCCTAGGGCACTTCCACTTATGGTCCTATAGCTTAGGGAAATTAAAATCAAAAAGATACAGCCACCCCAATGTTTGGGACGCCTCTGTTTACAAGAACCTCGTTTACCGTACAAGTTCAATATCACAGAAAGTGAAAAATGGATAAAGAACTTGTGGTACTTACGTACAATGCAGTATCACTCAGCAGTGAAATCTATGTCATCAGGCACGTAGCAGCACAATGAGTGAATTCAGGTACGATGATTCTAACTGAAATAAGTCACACAGAAAAAGAAACATCATAAGATATCAGTAATACACGGAATGTAAACTTGGCTACACAGGAACTGAATTACAGAACAGAACAGGGTCTCAAATTTAGAAAACCAACTTATGCTTGTTTAAGGGGAAAGGTGAGTTGGGGTGCTGCATAAAACCAGAGATTGAAATGAGCACAGATAAAGTTCCTTAAGCCAAATATGGAATAGACAAGAGCTACTCCTTGCTCAACGAAATGGACTCAACACCGCATATTAAACGCATAAGAGTGTACCTGACTCTTAAGTATCTTAAAACCTATGGATTGCTATGTCTCCGAAAGAGAATCAAGCATGTGTACAGGGACATAAACGCAGCAGTGATAGGATTGGAGAGGTTCGGTGAGCAAATGAAGACCCTTTGAAGTCATATTGCATGGTACCCATTCCACGGGTTTCAACTACCCAGGTTTAAGGTATTCTTCCTTCAGCTAAAACATGCATGTGGAACCTAGAGTATGATCAACCATGTGATCGGGAGACGTGTTCAAATATATCTCAGTTTTCGTACCCTGGTACTCGGGTGCAACATTCCAGACGCTTTACTAACACTCTCCCGACTTGGAGAGTCAGTCCCTTTAACCTCCTGTTTGGCCCAGTTTGCAATTTCTGCGGAAGATGAACAGGAATAGCGAGAACCAATGAGAGACTAGCTGGAGGTGTCTGGACGGGCAAATTTAACTCTCATTTCCCACCAGGAAGAGGAAATAACCAAAGGCTCAGCGTGCCGTGCCGGAACCAGATTAGGGCCTGAAGCCATCCTGCGGTGTTGCGGCCAGCTCACAAGAAAGCGAGTTGAAGAAAGGAGCTCAGGGGCACTGTAATTCACAAACCTGCAGAGTTATAAATGACAACTATCGTCCAAAAATATACTGAAGTAAGGCTGCCAAGAGGACTTGAAAGCGGGGCAGAATTGCAGGAAACCGATTTCAGGAGGTAGACTGGAATTGCATTGAAAGCATAGGAAAAGAGGCAGAACGTCCACAATGATGCACTTGGCCAAAAAGGGCGTATGCGTTTTTTCCTGAATATATTCAGGAAAAAACGCATACGCCCTTTATGGCCAACCAAGCAAGCTTGCAAAGGAAATCTGCACTACAATGAAGTCTCACTTCCCCCCGGTCAAAAGGGCCATCTGAAAAAAGTGTAAAATCCAGAAAGGCAGGACAGGCCATGGAGAACTGGGAGCCTTGTTATGCTGATGGGCGGGATGTAAATTGCCAACAGACACTTGGGAGAAGTGTATGGTGTTTCCTGAAACATCTAAAAAACAAAGCAACAGAGCCTAGGGCACTTCCACTTATGGTCCTATAGCTTAGGGAAATTAAAATCAAAAAGATACAGCCACCCCAATGTTTGGGACGCCTCTGTTTACAAGAACCTCGTTTACCGTACAAGTTCAATATCACAGAAAGTGAAAAATGGATAAAGAACTTGTGGTACTTACGTACAATGCAGTATCACTCAGCAGTGAAATCTATGTCATCAGGCCCGTAGCAGCACAATGAGTGGATTCAGGTACGATGATTCTAACTGAAATAAGTCACACAGAAAAAGAAACATCATAAGATATCATTAATACACGGAATGTAAACTTGGCTACACAGGAACTGAATTACAGAACAGAACAGGGTCTCAAATTTAGAAAACCAACTTATGCTTGTTTAAGGGGAAAGGTGAGTTGGGGTGCTGCATAAAACCAGAGATTGAAATGAGCACAGATAAAGTTCCTTAAGCCAAATATGGAATAGACAAGAGCTACTCCTTGCTCAACAAAATGGACTCAACACCGCATATTAAACGCCTAAGAATGTACCTGAATAGTAAGTATCTTAAAACCTATGGATTGCTATGTCTCCGAAAGAGAATCAAGCATGTGTACAGGGACATAAACGCAGCAGTGATAGGATGGAGAGGTTCGGTGAGCAAATGAAGACCCTTTGAAGTCATATTGCATGGTACCCATTCCACGGGTTTCAACTACCCAGGTTTAAGGTATTCTTCCTTCAGCTAAAACATGCATGTGGAACCTAGAGTATGATCAACCATGTGATCGGGAGACGTGTTCAAATATGTCTCAGTTTTCGTACCCTGGTACTCGGGTGCAACATTCCAGACGCTTTACTAACACTCTCCCGACTTGGAGAGTCAGTCCCTTTAACCTCCTGTTTGGCCCAGTTTGCAATTTCTGCGGAAGATGAACAGGAATAGCGAGAACCAATGAGAGACTAGCTGGAGGTGTCTGGACGGGCAAATTTAACTCTCATTTCCCACCAGGAAGAGGAAATAACCAAAGGCTCAGCGTGCCGTGCCGGAACCAGATTAGGGCCTGAAGCCATCCTGCGGTGTTGCGGCCAGCTCACAAGAAAACGAGTTGAAGAAAGGAGCTCAGGGGCACTGTAATTCACAAACCTGCAGAGTTATAAATGACAACTATCGTCCAAAAATATACTGAAGTAAGGCTGCCAAGAGGACTTGAAAGCGGGGCAGAATTGCAGGAAACCGATTTCAGGAGGTAGACTGGAATTGCATTGAAAGCATAGGAAAAGAGGCAGAACGTCCACAATGATGCACTTGGCCAAAAAGGGCGTATGCGTTTTTTCCTGAATATATTCAGGAAAAAACGCATACGCCCTTTTTGGCCAACCAAGCAAGCTTGCAAAGGAAATCTGCACTACAATGAAGTCTCACTTCCCCCCGGTCAAAAGGGCCATCTGAAAAAAGTGTAAAATCCAGAAAGGCAGGACAGGCCATGGAGAACTGGGAGCCTTGTTATGCTGATGGGCGGGATGTAAATTGCCAACAGACACTCGGGAGAAGTGTATGGTGTTTCCTGAAACATCTAAAAAACAAAGCAACAGAGCCTAGGGCACTTCCACTTATGGTCCTATAGCTTAGGGAAATTAAAATCAAAAAGATACAGCCACCCCAATGTTTGGGACGCCTCTGTTTACAAGAACCTCGTTTACCGTACAAGTTCAATATCACAGAAAGTGAAAAATGGATAAAGAACTTTGTGGTACTTACGTACAATGCAGTATCACTCAGCAGTGAAATCTATGTCATCAGGCCCGTAGCAGCACAATGAGTGGATTCAGGTACGATGATTCTAACTGAAATAAGTCACACAGAAAAAGAAACATCATAAGATATCAGTAATACACGGAATGTAACCTTGGCTACACAGGAACGGAATTACAGAACAGAACAGGGTCTCAAATTTAGAAAACCAACTTATGCTTGTTTAAGGGGAAAGGTGAGTTGGGGTGCTGCATAAAACCAGAGATTGAAATGAGCACAGATAAAGTTCCTTAAGCCAAATATGGAATAGACAAGAGCTACTCCTTGCTCAACGAAATGGACTCAACACCGCATATTAAACGCCTAAGAATGTACCTGACTCTTAAGTATCTTAAAACCTATGGATTGCTATGTCTCCGAAAGAGAATCAAGCATGTGTACAGGGACATAAACGCAGCAGTGATAGGATTGGAGAGGTTCGGTGAGCAAATGAAGACCCTTTGAAGTCATATTGCATGGTACCCATTCCACGGGTTTCAACTACCCAGGTTTAAGGTATTCTTCCTTCAGCTAAAACATGCATGTGGAACCTAGAGTATGATCAACCATGTGATCGGGAGACGTGTTCAAATATGTCTCAGTTTTCGTACCCTGGTACTCGGGTGCAACATTCCAGACGCTTTACTAACACTCTCCCGACTTGGAGAGTCAGTCCCTTTAACCTCCTGTTTGGCCCAGTTTGCAATTTCTGCGGAAGATGAACAGGAATAGCGAAAACCAATGAGAGACTAGCTGGAGGTGTCTGGACGGGCAAATTTAACTCTCATTTCCCACCAGGAAGAGGAAATAACCAAAGGCTCAGCGTGCCGTGCCGGAACCAGATTAGGGCCTGAAGCCATCCTGCGGTGTTGCGGCCAGCTCACAAGAAAGCGAGTTGAAGAAAGGAGCTCAGGGGCACTGTAATTCACAAACCTGCAGAGTTATAAATGACAACTATCGTCCAAAAATATACTGAAGTAAGGCTGCCAAGAGGACTTGAAAGCGGGGCAGTATTGCAGAAAACCGATTTCAGGAGGTAGACTGGAATTGCATTGAAAGCATAGGAAAAGAGGCAGAACGTCCACAATGATGCACTTGGCCAAAAAGGGCGTATGCGTTTTTTCCTGAATATATTCAGGAAAAAACGCATACGCCCTTTTTGGCCAACCAAGCAAGCTTGCAAAGGAAATCTGCACTACAATGAAGTCTCACTTCCCCCCGGTCAAAAGGGCCATCTGAAAAAAGTGTAAAATCCAGAAAGGCAGGACAGGCCATGGAGAACTGGGAGCCTTGTTATGCTGATGGGCGGGATGTAAATTGCCAACAGACACTTGGGAGAAGTGTATGGTGTTTCCTGAAACATCTAAAAAACAAAGCAACAGAGCCTAGGGCACTTCCACTTATGGTCCTATAGCTTAGGGAAATTAAAATCAAAAAGATACAGCCACCCCAATGTTTGGGACGCCTCTGTTTACAAGAACTCGTTTACCGTACAAGTTCAATATCACAGAAAGTGAAAAATGGATAAAGAACTTGTGGTACTTACGTACAATGCAGTATCACTCAGCAGTGAAATCTATGTCATCAGGCCCGTTAGCAGCACAATGAGTGGATTCAGGTACGATGATTCTAACTGAAATAAGTCACACAGAAAAAGAAACATCATAAGATATCATTAATACACGGAATGTAAACTTGGCTACACAGGAACTGATTACAGAACAGAACAGGGTCTCAAATTTAGAAAACCAACTTATGCTTGTTTAAGGGGAAAGGTGAGTTGGGGTGCTGCATAAAACCAGAGATTGAAATGAGCACAGATAAAGTTCCTTAAGCCAAATATGGAATAGACAAGAGCTACTCCTTGCTCAACAAATGGACTCAACACCGCATATTAAACGCCTAAGAATGTACCTGAATAGTAAGTATCTTAAAACTATGGATTGCTATGTCCTCCGAAAGAGAATCAAGCATGTGTACAGGGACATAAACGCAGCAGTGATAGGATGGAGAGGTTCGGTGAGCAAATGAAGACCCTTTGAAGTCATATTGCATGGTACCCATTCCACGGGTTTCAACTACCCAGGTTTAAGGTATTCTTCCTTCAGCTAAAACATGCATGTGGAACCTAGAGTATGATCAACCATGTGATCGGAGACGTGTTCAAATATGTCTCAGTTTTCGTACCCTGGTACTCGGGTGCAACATTCCAGACGCTTTACTAACACTCTCCCGACTTGGAGAGTCAGTCCCTTTAACCTCCTGTTTGGCCCAGTTTGCAAATTTCTGCGGAAGATGAACAGGAATAGCGAGAACCAATGAGAGACTAGCTGGAGTGTCTGGACGGGCAAATTTAACTCTCATTTCCCACCAGGGAAGAGGAAATAACCAAAGGCTCAGCGTGCCGTGCCGGAACCAGATTAGGGCCTGAAGCCATCCTGCGGTGTTGCGGCCAGCTCACAAGGAAAACGAGTTGAAGAAAGGAGCTCAGGGGCACTGTAATTCACAAACCTGCAGAGTTATAAATGACAACTATCGTCCAAAAATATACTGAAGTAAGTGCTGCCAAGAGGACTTGAAAGCGGGCAGAATTGCAGGAAACCGATTTCAGGAGGTAGACTGGAATTGCATTGAAAGCATAGGAAAAGAGGCAGAACGTCCACAATGATGCACTTGGCCAAAAAGGGCGTATGCGTTTTTTCCTGAATATATTCAGGAAAAAACGCATACGCCCTTTTTGGCCAACCAAGCAAGCTTGCAAAGGAAATCTGCACTACAATGAAGTCTCACTTCCCCCCGGTCAAAAGGGCCATCTGAAAAAAGTGTAAAATCCAGAAAGGCAGGACAGGCCATGGAGAACTGGGAGCCTTGTTATGCTGATGGGCGGGATGTAAATTGCCAACAGACACTCGGGAGAAGTGTATGGTGTTTCCTGAAACATCTAAAAAACAAAGCAACAGAGCCTAGGGCACTTCCACTTATGGTCCTATAGCTTAGGGAAATTAAAATCAAAAAGATACAGCCACCCCAATGTTTGGGACGCCTCTGTTTACAAGAACCTCGTTTACCGTACAAGTTCAATATCACAGAAAGTGAAAAATGGATAAAGAACTTGTGGGTACTTACGTACAATGCAGTATCACTCAGCAGTGAAATCTATGTCATCAGCGCCGTAGCAGCACAATGAGTGGATTCAGGTACGATGATTCTAACTGAAATAAGTCACACAGAAAAAGAAACATCATAAGATATCAGTAATACACGGAATGTAAACTTGGCTACACAGGAACTGAATTACAGAACAGAACAGGTCTCAAATTAGAAAACCAACTTATGCTTGTTTAAGGGGAAAAGGTGAGTTGGGGTGCTGCATAAAACCAGAGATTGAAATGAGCACAGATAAAGTTCCTTAAGCCAAATATGGAATAGACAAGAGCTACTCCTTGCTCAACGAAATGGACTCAACACCGCATATTAAACGCCTCTAAGAGTGTACCTGACTCTTAAGTATCTTAAAAACCTATGGATTGCTATGTCTCCGAAGAGAATCAAGCATGTGTACAGGGACATAAACGCAGCAGTGATAGGATTGGAGAGGTTCGGTGAGCAAATGAAGACCCTTTGAAGTCATATTGCATGGTACCCATTCCACGGGTTTCAACTACCCAGGTTTAAGTATTCTTCCTTCAGCTAAAACATGCATGTGGAACCTAGAGTATGATCAACCATGTGATCGGAGACGTGTTCAAATATGTCTCAGTTTTCGTACCCTGGTACTCGGGTGCAACATTCCAGACGCTTTACTAACACTCTCCCGACTTGGAGAGTCAGTCCCTTTAACTCCTGTTTGGCCCAGTTTGCAATTTCTGCGGAAGATGAACAGGAATAGCGAGAACCAATGGGAGACTAGCTGGAGGTGTCTGGACGGGGCAAATTTAACTCTCATTTCCCACCAGGAAGAGGAAATAACCAAAGGCTCAGCGTGCCGTGCCGGGAACCAGATTAGGGCCTGAAGCCATCCTGCGGTGTTGCGGCCAGCTCACAAGAAAGCGAGTTGAAGAAAGGAGCTCAGGGGCACTGTAATTCACAACCTGCAGAGTTATAAATGACAACTATCGTCCAAAAATATACTGAAGTAAGGCTGCCAAGAGGACTTGAAAGCGGGGCAGAATTGCAGGAAACCGATTTCAGGAGGTAGACTGGAATTGCATCGAAAGCATAGGAAAAGAGGCAGAACGTCCACAATGATGCACTTGGCCAAAAGGGCGTATGCGTTTTTTCCTGAATATATTCAGGAAAAAACGCATACGCCCTTTTTGGCCAACCAAGCAAGCTTGCAAAGGAAATCTGCACCTACAATGAAGTCTCACTTCCCCCCGGTCAAAAGGGCCATCTGAAAAAAGTGTAAAATCCCAGAAAGGCAGGACAGGCCATGGAGAACTGGGAGCCTTGTTATGTTGATGGGCGGGATGTAAATTGCCAACAGACACTCCGGAGAAGTGTATGGTGTTTCCTGAAACATCTAAAAAACAAAGCAACAGAGCCTAGGGCACTTCCACTTATGGTCCTATAGCTTAGGGAAATTAAAATCAAAAAGATACAGCCACCCCAATGTTTGGGACGCCTCTGTTTACAAGAACCTCGTTTACCGTACAAGTTCAATATCACAGGAAAGTGAAAAATGGATAAAGAACTTGTGGTACTTACGTTACAATGCAGTATCACTCAGCAGTGAAATCTATGTCATCAGGCCCGTAGCAGCACAATGAGTGGATTCAGGTACGATGATTCTAACTGAAATAAGTCACACAGAAAAAGAAACATCATAAGATATCAGTAATACACGGAATGTAAACTTGGCTACACAGGAACTGAATTACAGAACAGAACAGGGTCTCAAATTTAGAAAACCAACTTATGCTTGTTTAAGGGTAAAGGTGAGTTGGGGTGCTGCATAAAACCAGAGATTGAAATGAGCACAGATAAAGTTCCTTAAGCCAAATATGGAATAGACAAGAGCTACTCCTTGCTCAACGAAATGGACTCAACACCGCATATTAAACGCCTAAGAATGTACCTGACTCTTAAGTATCTTAAAACCTATGGATTGCTATGTCTCCGAAAGAGAATCAAGCATGTGTACAGGGACATAAACGCAGCAGTGATAGGATTGGAGAGGTTCGGTGAGCAAATGAAGACCTTTTGAAGTCATATTGCATGGTACCCATTCCACGGGTTTCAACTACCCAGGTTTAAGGTATTCTTCCTTCAGCTAAAACATGCATGTGGAACCTAGAGTATGATCAACCATGTGATCGGGAGACGTGTTCAAATATGTCTCAGTTTTCGTACCCTGGTACTCGGGTGCAACATTCCAGACGCTTACTAACACTCTCCCGACTTGGAGAGTCAGTCCCTTTAACCTCCTGTTTGGCCCAGTTTGCAATTTCTGCGGAAGATGAACAGGAATAGCGAGAACCAATGAGAGACTAGCTGGAGGTGTCTGGACGGGCAAATTTAACTCTCATTTCCCACCAGGAAGAGGAAATAACCAAAGGCTCAGCGTGCCGTGCCGGAACCAGATTAGGGCCTGAAGCCATCCTGCGGTGTTGCGGCCAGCTCACAAGGAAAACGAGTTGAAGGAAAGGAGCTCAGGGGCACTGTAATTCACAAACCTGCAGAGTTATAAATGACAACTATCGTCCAAAAATATACTGAAGTAAGGCTGCCAAGAGGACTTGAAAGCGGGGCAGAATTGCAGGAAACCGATTTCAGGAGGTAGACTGGAATTGCATTGAAAGCATAGGAAAAGAGGCAGAACGTCCACAATGATGCACTTGGCCAAAAAGGCGTATGCGTTTTTTTCTGAATATATTCAGGAAAAAACGCATACGCCCTTTTTGGCCAACCAAGCAAGCTTGCAAAGGAAATCTGCACTACAATGAAGTCTCACTTCCCCCGGTCAAAAGGGCCATCTGAAAAAAGTGTAAAATCCAGAAAGGCAGGACAGGCCATGGAGAACTGGGAGCCTTGTTATGCTGATGGCGGGATGTAAATTGCCAACAGACACTCCGGGAGAAGTGTATGGTGTTTCCTGAAACATCTAAAAAACAAAGCAACAGAGCCTAGGGCACTTCCACTTATGGTCCTATAGCTTAGGGAAATTAAAATCAAAAAGATACAGCCACCCCAATGTTTGGGACGCCTCTGTTTACAAGAACCTCGTTTACCGTACAAGTTCAATATCACAGAAAGTGAAAAATGGATAAAGAACTTGTGGTACTTACGTACAATGCAGTATCACTCAGCAGTGAAAATCTATGTCATCAGGCCCGTAGCAGCACAATGAGTGGATTCAGGTACGATGATTCTAACTGAAATAAGTCACACAGAAAAAGAAACATCATAAGATATCAGTAATACACGGAATGTAAACTTGGCTACACAGGAACTGAATTACAGAACAGAACAGGGTCTCAAATTTAGAAACCACCTTATGCTTGTTTAAGGGTAAAGGTGAGTTGGGGTGCTGCATAAAACCAGAGATTGAAATGAGCACAGATAAAGTTCCTTAAGCCAAATATGGAATAGACAAGAGCTACTCCTTGCTCAACGAAATGGACTCAACACCGCATATTAAACGCCTAAGAATGTACCTGACTCTTAAGTATCTTAAAACCTATGGATTGCTATGTCTCCGAAAGAGAATCAAGCATGTGTACAGGGACGTAAACGCAGCAGTGATAGGATTGGAGAGGTTCGGTGAGCAAATGAAGACCCTTTGAAGTCATATTGCATGGTACCCATTCCACGGGTTTCAACTACCCAGGTTTAAGGTATTCTTCCTTCAGCTAAAACATGCATGTGGAACCTAGAGTATGATCAACCATGTGATCGGGAGACGTGTTCAAATATGTCTCAGTTTTCGTACCCTGGTACTCGGGTGCAACATTCCAGACGCTTTACTAACACTCTCCCGACTTGGAGAGTCAGTCCCTTTAACCTCCTGTTTGGCCCAGTTTGCAATTTTCTGCGGAAGATGAACAGGAATAGCGAGAACCAATGAGAGACTAGCTGGAGGTGTCTGGACGGGCAAATTTAACTCTCATTTCCCACCAGGAAGAGGAAATAACCAAAGGCTCAGCGTGCCGTGCCGGAACCAGATTAGGGCCTGAAGCCATCCTGCGGTGTTGCGGCCAGCTCACAAGAAAACGAGTTGAAGAAAGGAGCTCAGGGGCACTGTAATTCACAAACCTGCAGAGTTATAAATGACAACTATCGTCCAAAAATATACTGAAGTAAGGCTGCCAGAGGACTTGAAAGCGGGGCAGAATTGCAGGAAAACCGATTTCAGGAGGTAGACTGGAATTGCATTGAAAGCATAGGAAAAGAGGCAGAACGTCCACAATGATGCACTTGGCCAAAAAGGGCGTATGCGTTTTTTCCTGAATATATTCAGGAAAAAACGCATACGCCCTTTTTGGGCAACCAAGCAAGCTTGCAAAGGAAATCTGCACTACAATGAAGTCTCACTTCCCCCCGGTCAAAAGGGCCATCTGAAAAATGTGTAAAATCCAGAAAGGCAGGACAGGCCATGGAGAACTGGGGAGCCTTGTTATGCTGATGGGCGGGATGTAAATTGCCAACAGACACTCGGGAGAAGTGTATGGTGTTTCCTGAAACATCTAAAAAACAAAGCAACAGAGCCTAGGGCACTTCCACTTATGGTCCTATAGCTTTGGGAAATTAAATCAAAAAAGATACAGCCACCCCAATGTTTGGGACGCCCTCTGTTTACAAGAACCTCGTTTACCGTACAAGTTCAATATCACAGAAAGTGAAAAATGGATAAAGAACTTGTGGTACTTACGTACAATGCAGTATCACTCAGCAGTGAAATCTATGTCATCAGGCCCGTAGCAGCACAATGAGTGGATTCAGGTACGATGATTCTAACTGAAATAAGTCACACAGAAAAAGAAACATCATAAGATATCAGTAATACACGAAAGTAAACTTGGCTACACAGGAACTGAATTACAGAACAGAACAGGGTCTCAAATTTAGAAAACCACCTTATGCTTGTTTAAGGGGTAAAGGTGAGTTGGGGTGCTGCATAAAACCAGAGATTGAAATGAGCACAGATAAAGTTCCTTAAGCCAAATATGGAATAGACAAGAGCTACTCCTTGCTCAACGAAATGGACTCAACACCGCATATTAAACGCCTAAGAATGTACCTGACTCTTAAGTATCTTAAAACCTATGGATTGCTATGTCTCCGAAAGAGGAATCAAGCATGTGTACAGGGACATAAACGCAGCAGTGATAGGATTGGAGAGGTTCGGTGAGCAAATGAAGACCCTTTGAAGTCATATTGCATGGTACCCATTCCACGGGTTTCAACTACCCAGGTTTAAGGTATTCTCCTTCAGCTAAAACATGCATGTGGAACCTAGAGTATGATCAACCATGTGATCGGGAGACGTGTTCAAATATGTCTCAGTTTTCGTACCCTGGTACTCGGGTGCAACATTCCAGACGCTTTACTAACACTCTCCCGACTTGGAGAGTCAGTCCCTTTAACCTCCTGTTTGGCCCAGTTTGCAATTCTGCGGAAGATGAACAGGAATAGCGAGAACCAATGAGAGACTAGCTGCAGGTTGTCTGGACGGGCAAATTTAACTCTCATTTCCCACCAGGAAGAGGAAATAACCAAAGGCTCAGCGTGCCGTGCCGGAACCAGATTAGGGCCTGAAGCCATCCTGCGGTGTTGCGGCCAGCTCACAAGAAAACGAGTTGAAGAAAGGAGCTCAGGGGCACTGTAATTCACAAACCTGCAGAGTTATAAATGACAACTATCGTCCAAAAATATACTGAAGTAAGGCTGCCAAGAGGACTTGAAAGCGGGGCAGAATTGCAGGAAACCGATTTCAGGAGGTAGACTGGAATTGCATCGAAAGCATAGGAAAAGAGGCAGAACGTCCACAATGATGCACTTGGCCAAAAAGGGCGTATGCGTTTTTTCCTCAGGAAAAAACGCATACGCCCTTTTTGGCCAACCAAGCAAGCTTGCAAAGGAAATCTGCACTACAATGAAGTCTCACTTCCCCCGGTCAAAAGGGCCACTCTGAAAAAAGTGTAAAATCCAGAAAGGCAGGACAGGCCATGGAGAACTGGGAGCCTTGTTTATGTGATGGGCGGATGTACATTGCCAACAGACACTCGGGAGAAGTGTATGGTGTTTCCTGAAACATCTAAAAAACAAAGCAACAGAGCCTAGGGCACTTCCACTTATGGTCCTATAGCTTAGGGAAATTAAATCAAAAAAGATACAGCCACCCAATGTTTGGGACGCCTCTGTTTACAAGAACCTCGTTTACCGTACAAGTTCAATATCACAGAAAGTGAAAAAATGGATAAAGAACTTGTGGTACTTACGTACAATGCAGTATCACTCAGCAGTGAAATCTATGTCATCAGGCCGTAGCAGCACAATGAGTGGATTCAGGTACGATGATTCTAACTGAAATAAGTCACACAGAAAAAGAAACATCATAAGATATCAGTAATACACGGAATGTAAACTTGGCTACACAGGAACTGAATTACAGAACAGAACAGGGTCTCAAATTTAGAAAACCAACTTATGCTTGTTTAAGGGGAAAGGTGAGTTGGGGTGCTGCATAAAACCAGAGATTGAAATGAGCACAGATAAAGTTCCTTAAGCCAAATATGGAATAGACAAGAGCTACTCCTTGCCTCAACGAAATGGACTCAACACCGCATATTAAAACGCCTAAGAATGTACCTGACTCTTAAGTATCTTAAAACCTATGGATTGCTATGTCCTCCGAAAGAGAATCAAGCATGTGTACAGGGACGTAAACGCAGCAGTGATAGGATTGAGAGGTTCGTGGAGCAAATGAAGACCCTTTGAAGTCATATTGCATGGTACCCATTCCACGGGTTTCAACTACCCAGGTTTTAAGGTATTCTTCCTTCAGCTAAAACATGCATGTGGAACCTAGAGTATGATCAACCATGTGATCGGGGGAGACGTGTTCAAATATGTCTCAGTTTTCGTACCCTGGTACTCGGGTGCAACATTCCAGACGCTTTACTAACACTCTCCCCGACTTGGAGAGTCAGTCCCTTTAACCTCCTGTTTGGCCCAGTTTGCAATTCTGCGGAAGATGAACAGGAATAGCGAGAACCAATGAGAGACTAGCTGGAGGTGTCTGGACGGGCAAATTTAACTCTCATTTCCCACCAGGAAGAGGAAATAACCAAAGGCTCAGCGTGCCGTGCCGGAACCAGATTAGGGCCTGAAGCCATCCCTGCGGTGTTGCGGCCAGCTCACAAGAAAACGAGTTGAAGAAAGGAGCTCAGGGGCACTGTAATTCACAAACCTGCAGAGTTATAAATGACAACTATCGTCCAAAAATATACTGAAGTAAGGCTGCCAAGAGGACTTGAAAGCGGGGCAGAATTGCAGGAAACCGATTTCAGGAGGTAGACTGGAATTGCATTGAAAGCATAGGAAAAGAGGCAGAACGTCCACAATGATGCACTTGGCCAAAAAGGGCGTATGCGTTTTTTCCTGAATATATTCAGGAAAAAACGCATACGCCCTTTTTGGCCAACCAAGCAAGCTTGCAAAGGAAATCTGCACTACAATGAAGTCTCACTTCCCCCCGGTCAAAAGGGCCATCTGAAAAAAGTGTAAAATCCAGAAAGGCAGGACAGGCCATGGAGAACTGGGAGCCTTGTTATGCTGATGGGCGGGATGTAAACTGCCAACAGACACTCGGGAGAAGTGTATGGTGTTTCCTGAAACATCTAAAAAACAAAGCAACAGAGCCTAGGGCACTTCCACTTATGGTCCTATAGCTTAGGGAAATTAAAATCAAAAAGACACAGCCACCCCAATGTTTGGGACGCCTCTGTTTACAAGAACCTCGTTTACCGTACAAGTTCAATATCACAGAAAGTGAAAAATGGATAAAGAACTTGTGGTACTTACGTACAATGCAGTATCACTCAGCAGTGAAATCTATGTCATCAGGCCCGTAGCAGCACAATGAGTGGATTCAGGTACGATGATTCTAACTGAAATAAGTCACACAGAAAAAGAAACATCATAAGATATCAGTAATACACGGAATGTAAACTTGGCTACACAGGAACTGAATTACAGAACAGAACAGGGTCTCAAATTTAGAAAACCAACTTATGCTTGTTTAAGGGTAAAGGTGAGTTGGGGTGCTGCATAAAACCAGAGATTGAAATGAGCACAGATAAAGTTCCTTAAGCCAAATATGGAATAGACAAGAGCTACTCCTTGCTCAACGAAATGGACTCAACACCGCATATTAAACGCCTAAGAATGTACCTGACTCTTAAGTATCTTAAAACCTATGGATTGCTATGTCTCCGAAAGAGAATCAAGCATGTGTACAGGGACATAAACGCAGCAGTGATAGGATTGGATGAGGTTCGGTGAGCAAATGAAGACCCTTTGAAGTCATATTGCATGGTACCCATTCCACGGGTTTCAACTACCCAGGTTTAAGGTATTCTTCCTTCAGCTAAAACATGCATGTGGAACCTAGAGTATGATCAACCATGTGATCGGGAGACGTGTTCAAATATGTCTCAGTTTTCGTACCCTGGTACTCGGGTGCAACATTCC
>NW_027207991.1:0-30505 GCF_963455315.2 Globicephala melas | reverse complement strand
GCGTTTTTTCCTGAATATATTCAGGAAAAAACGCATACGCCCTTTTTGGCCAACCAAGCAAGCTTGCAAAGGAAATCTTCACTACAATGAAGTGTCACTTCCCCCCGGTCAAAAGGGCCATCTGAAAAAAGTGTAAAATCCAGAAAGGCAGGACAGGCCATGGAGAACTGGGAGCCTTGTTATGCTGATGGGCGGGATGTAAATTGCCAACAGACACTCGGGAGAAGTGTATGGTGTTTCCTGAAACATCTAAAAAACAAAGCAACAGAGCCTAGGGCACTTCCACTTATGGTCCTATAGCTTAGGGAAATTAAAATCAAAAAGATACAGCCACCCCAATGTTTGGGACGCCTCTGTTTACAAGAACCTCGTTTACCGTACAAGTTCAATATCAGAGAAAGTGAAAAATGGATAAAGAACTTGTGGTACTTACGTACAATGCAGTATCACTCAGAAGTGAAATCTATGTCATCAGGCCCGTAGCAGCACAATGAGTGGATTCAGGTACGATGATTCTAACTGAAATAAGTCACACAGAAAAAGAAACATCATAAGATATCAGTAATACACGGAATGTAAACTTGGCTACACAGGAACTGAATTACAGAACAGAACAGGGTCTCAAATTTAGAAAACCAACTTATGCTTGTTTAAGGGGAAAGGTGAGTTGGGGTGCTGCATAAAACCAGAGATTGAAATGAGCACAGATAAAGTTCCTTAAGCCAAATATGGAATAGACAAGAGCTACTCCTTGCTCAACGAAATGGACTCAACACCGCATATTAAACGCCTAAGAGTGTACCTGACTCTTAAGTATCTTAAAACCTATGGATTGCTATGTCTCCGAAAGAGAATCAAGCATGTGTACAGGGACGTAAACGCAGCAGTGATAGGATTGGAGAGGTTCGGTGAGCAAATGAAGACCCTTTGAAGTCATATTGCATGGTACCCATTCCACGGGTTTCAACTACCCAGGTTTAAGGTATTCTTCCTTCAGCTAAAACATGCATGTGGAACCTAGAGTATGATCAACCATGTGATCGGGAGACGTGTTCAAATATGTCTCAGTTTTCGTACCCTGGTACTCGGGTGCAACATTCCAGACGCTTTACTAACACTCTCCCGACTTGGAGAGTCAGTCCCTTTAACCTCCTGTTTGGCCCAGTTTGCAATTTCTGCGGAAGATGAACAGGAATAGCGAGAACCAATGAGAGACTAGCTGGAGGTGTCTGGACGGGCAAATTTAACTCTCATTTCCCACCAGGAAGAGGAAATAACCAAAGGCTCAGCGTGCCGTGCCGGAACCAGATTAGGGCCTGAAGCCATCCTGCGGTGTTGCGGCCAGCTCACAAGAAAACGAGTTGAAGAAAGGAGCTCAGGGGCACTGTAATTCACAAACCTGCAGAGTTATAAATGACAACTATCGTCCAAAAATATACTGAAGTAAGGCTGCCAAGAGGACTTGAAAGCGGGGCAGAATTGCAGGAAACCGATTTCAGGAGGTAGACTGGAATTGCATCGAAAGCATAGGAAAAGAGGCAGAACGTCCACAATGATGCACTTGGCCAAAAAGGGCGTATGCGTTTTTTCCTGAATATATTCAGGAAAAAACGCATACGCCCTTTTTGGCCAACCAAGCAAGCTTGCAAAGGAAATCTGCACTACAATGAAGTCTCACTTCCCCCCGGTCAAAAGGGCCATCTGAAAAAAGTGTAAAATCCAGAAAGGCAGGACAGGCCATGGAGAACTGGGAGCCTTGTTATGCTGATGGGCGGGATGTAAATTGCCAACAGACACTCGGGAGAAGTGTATGGTGTTTCCTGAAACATCTAAAAAACAAAGCAACAGAGCCTAGGGCACTTCCACTTATGGTCCTATAGCTTAGGGAAATTAAAATCAAAAAGATACAGCCACCCCAATGTTTGGGACGCCTCTGTTTACAAGAACCTCGTTTACCGTACAAGTTCAATATCACAGAAAGTGAAAAATGGATAAAGAACTTGTGGTACTTACGTACAATGCAGTATCACTCAGCAGTGAAATCTATGTCATCAGGCCCGTAGCAGCACAATGAGTGGATTCAGGTACGATGATTCTAACTGAAATAAGTCACACAGAAAAAGAAACATCATAAGATATCAGTAATACACGGAATGTAAACTTGGCTACACAGGAACTGAATTACAGAACAGAACAGGGTCTCAAATTTAGAAAACCAACTTATGCTTGTTTAAGGGGAAAGGTGAGTTGGGGTGCTGCATAAAACCAGAGATTGAAATGAGCACAGATAAAGTTCCTTAAGCCAAATATGGAATAGACAAGAGCTACTCCTTGCTCAACGAAATGGACTCAACACCGCATATTAAACGCCTAAGAATGTACCTGACTCTTAAGTATCTTAAAACCTATGGATTGCTATGTCTCCGAAAGAGAATCAAGCATGTGTACAGGGACGTAAACGCAGCAGTGATAGGATTGGAGAGGTTCGGTGAGCAACTGAAGACCCTTTGAAGTCATATTGCATGGTACCCATTCCACGGGTTTCAACTACCCAGGTTTAAGGTATTCTTCCTTCAGCTAAAACATGCATGTGGAACCTAGAGTATGATCAACCATGTGATCGGGAGACGTGTTCAAATATGTCTCAGTTTTCGTACCCTGGTACTCGGGTGCAACATTCCAGACGCTTTACTAACACTCTCCCGACTTGGAGAGTCAGTCCCTTTAACCTCCTGTTTGCCCCAGTTTGAAATTTCTGCGGAAGATGAACAGGAATAGCGAGAACCAATGAGAGACTAGCTGGAGGTGTCTGGACGGGCAAATTTAACTCTCATTTCCCACCAGGAAGAGGAAATAACCAAAGGCTCAGCGTGCCGTGCCGGAACCAGATTAGGGCCTGAAGCCATCCTGTGGTGTTGCGGCCAGCTCACAAGAAAGCGAGTTGAAGAAAGGAGCTCAGGGGCACTGTAATTCGCAAACCTGCAGAGTTATAAATGACAACTATCGTCCAAAAATATACTGAAGTAAGGCTGCCAAGAGGACTTGAAAGCGGGGCAGAATTGCAGGAAACCGATTTCAGGAGGTAGACTGGAATTGCATTGAAAGCATAGGAAAAGAGGCAGAACGTCCACAATGATGCACTTGGCCAAAAAGGGCGTATGCGTTTTTTCCTGAATATATTCAGGAAAAAACGCATACGCCCTTTTTGGCCAACCTAGCAAGCTTGCAAAGGAAATCTGCACTACAATGAAGTCTCACTTCCCCCCGGTCAAGAGGGCCATCTGAAAAAAGTGTAAAATCCAGAAAGGCAGGACAGGCCATGGAGAACTGGGAGCCTTGTTATGCTGATGGGCGGGATGTAAATTGCCAACAGACACTCGGGAGAAGTGTATGGTGTTTCCTGAAACGTCTAAAAAACAAAGCAACAGAGCCTAGGGCACTTCCACTTATGGTCCTATAGCTTAGGGAAATTAAAATCAAAAAGATACAGCCACCCCAATGTTTGGGACGCCTCTGTTTACAAGAACCTCGTTTACCGTACAAGTTCAATATCACAGAAAGTGAAAAATGGATAAAGAACTTGTGGTACTTACGTACAATGCAGTATCACTCAGCAGTGAAATCTATGTCATCAGGCCCGTAGCAGCACAATGAGTGGATTCAGGTACGATGATTCTAACTGAAATAAGTCACACAGAAAAAGAAACATCATAAGATATCAGTAATACACGGAATGTAAACTTGGCTACACAGGAACTGAATTACAGAACAGAACAGGGTCTCAAATTTAGAAAACCAACTTATGCTTGTTTAAGGGGAAAGGTGAGTTGGGGTGCTGCATAAAACCAGAGATTGAAATGAGCACAGATAAAGTTCCTTAAGCCAAATATGGAATAGACAAGAGCTACTCCTTGCTCAACGAAATGGACTCAACACCGCATATTAAACGCCTAAGAATGTACCTGACTCTTAAGTATCTTAAAACCTATGGATTGCTATGTCTCCGAAAGAGAATCAAGCATGTGTACAGGGACATAAACGCAGCAGTGATAGGATTGGAGAGGTTCGGTGAGCAAATGAAGACCCTTTGAAGTCATATTGCATGGTACCCATTCCACGGGTTTCAACTACCCAGGTTTAAGGTATTCTTCCTTCAGCTAAAACATGCATGTGGAACCTAGAGTATGATCAACCATGTGATCGGGAGACGTGTTCAAATATGTCTCAGTTTTCGTACCCTGGTACTCGGGTGCAACATTCCAGACGCTTTACTAACACTCTCCCGACTTGGAGAGTCAGTCCCTTTAACCTCCTGTTTGGCCCAGTTTGCAATTTCTGCGGAAGATGAACAGGAATAGCGAGAACCAATGAGAGACTAGCTGGAGGTGTCTGGACGGGCAAATTTAACTCTCATTTCCCACCAGGAAGAGGAAATAACCAAAGGCTCAGCGTGCCGTGCCGGAACCAGATTAGGGCCTGAAGCCATCCTGCGGTGTTGCGGCCAGCTCACAAGAAAACGAGTTGAAGAAAGGAGCTCAGGGGCACTGTAATTCACAAACCTGCAGAGTTATAAATGACAACTATCGTCCAAAAATATACTGAAGTAAGGCTGCCAAGAGGACTTGAAAGCGGGGCAGAATTGCAGGAAACCGATTTCAGGAGGTAGACTGGAATTGCATTGAAAGCATAGGAAAAGAGGCAGAACGTCCACAATGATGCACTTGGCCAAAAAGGGCGTATGCGTTTTTTCCTGAATATATTCAGGAAAAAACGCATACGCCCTTTTTGGCCAACCAAGCAAGCTTGCAAAGGAAATCTGCACTACAATGAAGTCTCACTTCCCCCCGGTCAAAAGGGCCATCTGAAAAAAGTGTAAAATCCAGAAAGGCAGGACAGGCCATGGAGAACTGGGAGCCTTGTTATGCTGATGGGCGGGATGTACATTGCCAACAGACACTCGGGAGAAGTGTATGGTGTTTCCTGAAACGTCTAAAAAACAAAGCAACAGAGCCTAGGGCACTTCCACTTATGGTCCTATAGCTTAGGGAAATTAAAATCAAAAAGATACAGCCACCCCAATGTTTGGGACGCCTCTGTTTACAAGAACCTCGTTTACCGTACAAGTTCAATATCACAGAAAGTGAAAAATGGATAAAGAACTTGTGGTACTTACGTACAATGCAGTATCACTCAGCAGTGAAATCTATGTCATCAGCCCCGTAGCAGCACAATGAGTGGATTCAGGTACGATGATTCTAACTGAAATAAGTCACACAGAAAAAGAAACATCATAAGATATCAGTAATACACGGAATGTAAACTTGGCTACACAGGAACTGAATTACAGAACAGAACAGGGTCTCAAATTTAGAAAACCAACTTATGCTTGTTTAAGGGTAAAGGTGAGTTGGGGTGCTGCATAAAACCAGAGATTGAAATGAGCACAGATAAAGTTCCTTAAGCCAAATATGGAATAGACAAGAGCTACTCCTTGCTCAACGAAATGGACTCAACACCGCATATTAAACGCCTAAGAATGTACCTGACTCTTAAGTATCTTAAAACCTATGGATTGCTATGTCTCCGAAAGAGAATCAAGCATGTGTACAGGGACATAAACGCAGCAGTGATAGGATTGGAGAGGTTCGGTGAGCAAATGAAGACCCTTTGAAGTCATATTGCATGGTACCCATTCCACGGGTTTCAACTACCCAGGTTTAAGGTATTCTTCCTTCAGCTAAAACATGCATGTGGAACCTAGAGTATGATCAACCATGTGATCGGGAGACGTGTTCAAATATGTCTCAGTTTTCGTACCCTGGTACTCGGGTGCAACATTCCAGACGCTTTACTAACACTCTCCCGACTTGGAGAGTCAGTCCCTTTAACCTCCTGTTTGGCCCAGTTTGCAATTTCTGCGGAAGATGAACAGGAATAGCGAGAACCAATGAGAGACTAGCTGGAGGTGTCTGGACGGGCAAATTTAACTCTCATTTCCCACCAGGAAGAGGAAATAACCAAAGGCTCAGCGTGCCGTGCCGGAACCAGATTAGGGCCTGAAGCCATCCTGCGGTGTTGCGGCCAGCTCACAAGAAAACGAGTTGAAGAAAGGAGCTCAGGGGCACTGTAATTCACAAACCTGCAGAGTTATAAATGACAACTATCGTCCAAAAATATACTGAAGTAAGGCTGCCAAGAGGACTTGAAAGCGGGGCAGAATTGCAGGAAACCGATTTCAGGAGGTAGACTGGAATTGCATTGAAAGCATAGGAAAAGAGGCAGAACGTCCACAATGATGCACTTGGCCAAAAAGGGCGTATGCGTTTTTTCCTGAATATATTCAGGAAAAAACGCATACGCCCTTTTTGGCCAACCAAGCAAGCTTGCAAAGGAAATCTGCACTACAATGAAGTCTCACTTCCCCCCGGTCAAAAGGGCCATCTGAAAAAAGTGTAAAATCCAGAAAGGCAGGACAGGCCATGGAGAACTGGGAGCCTTGTTATGCTGATGGGCGGGATGTACATTGCCAACAGACACTCGGGAGAAGTGTATGGTGTTTCCTGAAACGTCTAAAAAACAAAGCAACAGAGCCTAGGGCACTTCCACTTATGGTCCTATAGCTTAGGGAAATTAAAATCAAAAAGATACAGCCACCCCAATGTTTGGGACGCCTCTGTTTACAAGAACCTCGTTTACCGTACAAGTTCAATATCACAGAAAGTGAAAAATGGATAAAGAACTTGTGGTACTTACGTACAATGCAGTATCACTCAGCAGTGAAATCTATGTCATCAGCCCCGTAGCAGCACAATGAGTGGATTCAGGTACGATGATTCTAACTGAAATAAGTCACACAGAAAAAGAAACATCATAAGATATCAGTAATACACGGAATGTAAACTTGGCTACACAGGAACTGAATTACAGAACAGAACAGGGTCTCAAATTTAGAAAACCAACTTATGCTTGTTTAAGGGTAAAGGTGAGTTGGGGTGCTGCATAAAACCAGAGATTGAAATGAGCACAGATAAAGTTCCTTAAGCCAAATATGGAATAGACAAGAGCTACTCCTTGCTCAACGAAATGGACTCAACACCGCATATTAAACGCCTAAGAATGTACCTGACTCTTAAGTATCTTAAAACCTATGGATTGCTATGTCTCCGAAAGAGAATCAAGCATGTGTACAGGGACATAAACGCAGCAGTGATAGGATTGGAGAGGTTCGGTGAGCAAATGAAGACCCTTTGAAGTCATATTGCATGGTACCCATTCCACGGGTTTCAACTACCCAGGTTTAAGGTATTCTTCCTTCAGCTAAAACATGCATGTGGAACCTAGAGTATGATCAACCATGTGATCGGGAGACGTGTTCAAATATGTCTCAGTTTTCGTACCCTGGTACTCGGGTGCAACATTCCAGACGCTTTACTAACACTCTCCCGACTTGGAGAGTCAGTCCCTTTAACCTCCTGTTTGGCCCAGTTTGCAATTTCTGCGGAAGATGAACAGGAATAGCGAGAACCAATGAGAGACTAGCTGGAGGTGTCTGGACGGGCAAATTTAACTCTCATTTCCCACCAGGAAGAGGAAATAACCAAAGGCTCAGCGTGCCGTGCCGGAACCAGATTAGGGCCTGAAGCCATCCTGTGGTGTTGCGGCCAGCTCACAAGAAAAGGAGTTGAAGAAAGGAGCTCAGGGGCACTGTAATTCACAAACCTGCAGAGTTATAAATGACAACTATCGTCCAAAAATATACTGAAGTAAGGCTGCCAAGAGGACTTGAAAGCGGGGCAGAATTGCAGGAAACCGATTTCAGGAGGTAGACTGGAATTGCATTGAAAGCATAGGAAAAGAGGCAGAACGTCCACAATGATGCACTTGGCCAAAAAGGGCGTATGCGTTGTTTCCTGAATATATTCAGGAAAAAACGCATACGCCCTTTTTGGCCAACCAAGCAAGCTTGCAAAGGAAATCTGCACTACAATGAAGTCTCACTTCCCCCTGGTCAAAAGGGCCATCTGAAAAAAGTGTAAAATCCAGAAAGGCAGGACAGGCCATGGAGAACTGGGAGCCTTGTTATACTGATGGGCGGGATGTACATTGCCAACAGACACTCGGGAGAAGTGTATGGTGTTTCCTGAAACGTCTAAAAAACAAAGCAACAGAGCCTAGGGCACTTCCACTTATGGTCCTATAGCTTAGGGAAATTAAAATCAAAAAGATACAGCCACCCCAATGTTTGGGACGCCTCTGTTTACAAGAACCTCGTTTACCGTACAAGTTCAATATCACAGAAAGTGAAAAATGGATAAAGAACTTGTGGTACTTACGTACAATGCAGTATCACTCAGCAGTGAAATCTATGTCATCAGGCCCGTAGCAGCACAATGAGTGGATTCAGGTACGATGATTCTAACTGAAATAAGTCACACAGAAAAAGAAACATCATAAGATATCAGTAATACACGGAATGTAAACTTGGCTACACAGGAACTGAATTACAGAACAGAACAGGGTCTCAAATTTAGAAAACCAACTTATGCTTGTTTAAGGGTAAAGGTGAGTTGGGGTGCTGCATAAAACCAGAGATTGAAATGAGCACAGATAAAGTTCCTTAAGCCAAATATGGAATAGACAAGAGCTACTCCTTGCTCAACGAAATGGACTCAACACCGCATATTAAACGCCTCAGAATGTAGCTGACTCTTAAGTATCTTAAAACCTATGGATTGCTATGTCTCCGAAAGAGAATCAAGCATGTGTACAGGGACATAAACGCAGCAGTGATAGGATTGGAGAGGTTCGGTGAGCAAATGAAGACCCTTTGAAGTCATATTGCATGGTACCCATTCCACGGGTTTCAACTACCCAGGTTTAAGGTATTCTTCCTTCAGCTAAAACATGCATGTGGAACCTAGAGTATGATCAACCATGTGATCGGGAGACGTGTTCAAATATGTCTCAGTTTTCGTACCCTGGTACTCGGGTGCAACATTCCAGACGCTTTACTAACACTCTCCCGACTTGGAGAGTCAGTCCCTTTAACCTCCTGTTTGGCCCAGTTTGCAATTTCTGCGGAAGATGAACAGGAATAGCGAGAACCAATGAGAGACTAGCTGGAGGTGTCTGGACGGGCAAATTTAACTCTCATTTCCCACCAGGAAGAGGAAATAACCAAAGGCTCAGCGTGCCGTGCCGGAACCAGATTAGGGCCTGAAGCCATCCTGCGGTGTTGCGGCCAGCTCACAAAAAAGCGAGTTGAAGAAAGGAGCTCAGGGGCACTGTAATTCACAAACCTGCAGAGTTATAAATGACAACTATCGTCCAAAAATATACTGAAGTAAGGCTGCCAAGAGGACTTGAAAGCGGGGCAGAATTGCAGGAAACCGATTTCAGGAGGTAGACTGGAATTGCATTGAAAGCATAGGAAAAGAGGCAGAACGTCCACAATGATGCACTTGGCCAAAAAGGGCGTATGCGTTTTTTCCTGAATATATTCAGGAAAAAACGCATACGCCCTTTTTGGCCAACCAAGCAAGCTTGCAAAGGAAATCTGCACTACAATGAAGTCTCACTTCCCCCCGGTCAAAAGGGCCATCTGAAAAAAGTGTAAAATCCAGAAAGGCAGGACAGGCCATGGAGAACTGGGAGCCTTGTTATGCTGATGGGCGGGATGTAAATTGCCAACAGACACTCGGGAGAAGTGTATGGTGTTTCCTGAAACGTCTAAAAAACAAAGCAACAGAGCCTAGGGCACTTCCACTTATGGTCCTATAGCTTAGGGAAATTAAAATCAAAAAGATACAGCCACCCCAATGTTTGGGACGCCTCTGTTTACAAGAACCTCGTTTACCGTACAAGTTCAATATCACAGAAAGTGAAAAATGGATAAAGAACTTGTGGTACTTACGTACAATGCAGTATCACTCAGCAGTGAAATCTATGTCATCAGGCCCGTAGCAGCACAATGAGTGGATTCAGGTACGATGATTCTAACTGAAATAAGTCACACAGAAAAAGAAACATCATAAGATATCAGTAATACACGGAATGTAAACTTGGTTACACAGGAACTGAATTACAGAACAGAACAGGGTCTCAAATTTAGAAAACCACCTTATGCTTGTTTAAGGGTAAAGGTGAGTTGGGGTGCTGCATAAAACCAGAGATTGAAATGAGCACAGATAAAGTTCCTTAAGCCAAATATGGAATAGACAAGAGCTACTCCTTGCTCAACGAAATGGACTCAACACCGCATATTAAACGCCTAAGAATGTACCTGACTCTTAAGTATCTTAAAACCTATGGATTGCTATGTCTCCGAAAGAGAATCAAGCATGTGTACAGGGACATAAACGCAGCAGTGATAGGATTGGAGAGGTTCGGTGAGCAAATGAAGACCCTTTGAAGTCATATTGCATGGTACCCATTCCACGGGTTTCAACTACCCAGGTTTAAGGTATTCTTCCTTCAGCTAAAACATGCATGTGGAACCTAGAGTATGATCAACCATGTGATCGGGAGACGTGTTCAAATATGTCTCAGTTTTCGTACCCTGGTACTCGGGTGCAACATTCCAGACGCTTTACTAACACTCTCCCGACTTGGAGAGTCAGTCCCTTTAACCTCCTGTTTGGCCCAGTTTGCAATTTCTGCGGAAGATGAACAGGAATAGCGAGAACCAATGAGAGACTAGCTGGAGGTGTCTGGACGGGCAAATTTAACTCTCATTTCCCACCAGGAAGAGGAAATAACCAAAGGCTCAGCGTGCCGTGCCGGAACCAGATTAGGGCCTGAAGCCATCCTGCGGTGTTGCGGCCAGCTCACAAGAAAACGAGTTGAAGAAAGGAGCTCAGGGGCACTGTAATTCACAAACCTGCAGAGTTATAAATGACAACTATCGTCCAAAAATATACTGAAGTAAGGCTGCCAAGAGGACTTGAAAGCGGGGCAGAATTGCAGGAAACCGATTTCAGGAGGTAGACTGGAATTGCATTGAAAGCATAGGAAAAGAGGCAGAACGTCCACAATGATGCACTTGGCCAAAAAGGGCGTATGCGTTTTTTCCTGAATATATTCAGGAAAAAACGCATACGCCCTTTTTGGCCAACCAAGCAAGCTTGCAAAGGAAATCTGCACTACAATGAAGTCTCACTTCCCCCCGGTCAAAAGGGCCATCTGAAAAAAGTGTAAAATCCAGAAAGGCAGGACAGGCCATGGAGAACTGGGAGCCTTGTTATGCTGATGGGCGGGATGTAAATTGCCAACAGACACTCGGGAGAAGTGTATGGTGTTTCCTGAAACGTCTAAAAAACAAAGCAACAGAGCCTAGGGAACTTCCACTTATGGTCCTATAGCTTAGGGAAATTAAAATCAAAAAGATACAGCCACCCCAATGTTTGGGACGCCTCTGTTTACAAGAACCTCGTTTACCGTACAAGTTCAATATCACAGAAAGTGAAAAATGGATAAAGAACTTGTGGTACTTACGTACAATGCAGTATCACTCAGCAGTGAAATCTATGTCATCAGGCCCGTAGCAGCACAATGAGTGGATTCAGGTACGATGATTCTAACTGAAATAAGTCACACAGAAAAAGAAACATCATAAGATATCAGTAATACACGGAATGTAAACTTGGCTACACAGGAACTGAATTACAGAACAGAACAGGGTCTCAAATTTAGAAAACCAACTTATGCTTGTTTAAGGGGAAAGGTGAGTTGGGGTGCTGCATAAAACCAGAGATTGAAATGAGCACAGATAAAGTTCCTTAAGCCAAATATGGAATAGACAAGAGCTACTCCTTGCTCAACGAAATGGACTCAACACCGCATATTAAACGCCTAAGAATGTACCTGACTCTTAAGTATCTTAAAACCTATGGATTGCTATGTCTCCAAAAGAGAATCAAGCATGTGTACAGGGACATAAACGCAGCAGTGATAGGATTGGAGAGGTTCGGTGAGCAAATGAAGACCCTTTGAAGTCATATTGCATGGTACCCATTCCACGGGTTTCAACTACCCAGGTTTAAGGTATTCTTCCTTCAGCTAAAACATGCATGTGGAACCTAGAGTATGATCAACCATGTGATCGGGAGACGTGTTCAAATATGTCTCAGTTTTCGTACCCTGGTACTCGGGTGCAACATTCCAGACGCTTTACTAACACTCTCCCGACTTGGAGAGTCAGTGCCTTTAACCTCCTGTTTGGCCCAGTTTGCAATTTCTGCGGAAGATGAACAGGAATAGCGAGAACCAATGAGAGACTAGCTGGAGGTGTCTGGACGGGCAAATTTAACTCTCATTTCCCACCAGGAAGAGGAAATAACCAAAGGCTCAGCGTGCCGTGCCGGAACCAGATTAGGGCCTGAAGCCATCCTGCGGTGTGGCGGCCAGCTCACAAGAAAGCGAGTTGAAGAAAGGAGCTCAGGGCACTGTAATTCACAAACCTGCAGAGTTATAAATGACAACTATCGTCCAAAAATATACTGAAGTAAGGCTGCCAAGAGGACTTGAAAGCGGGGCAGAATTGCAGGAAACCGATTTCAGGAGGTAGACTGGAATTGCATTGAAAGCATAGGAAAAGAGGCAGAACGTCCACAATGATGCACTTGGCCAAAAAGGGCGTATGCGTTTTTTCCTGAATATATTCAGGAAAAAACGCATACGCCCTTTTTGGCCAACCTAGCAAGCTTGCAAAGGAAATCTGCACTACAATGAAGTCTCACTTCCCCCCGGTCAAGAGGGCCATCTGAAAAAAGTGTAAAATCCAGAAAGGCAGGACAGGCCATGGAGAACTGGGAGCCTTGTTATGCTGATGCGCGGGATGTAAATTGCCAACAGACACTCGGGAGAAGTGTATGGTGTTTCCTGAAACGTCTAAAAAACAAAGCAACAGAGCCTAGGGCACTTCCACTTATGGTCCTATAGCTTAGGGAAATTAAAATCAAAAAGATACAGCCACCCCAATGTTTGGGACGCCTCTGTTTACAAGAACCTCGTTTACCGTACAAGTTCAATATCACAGAAAGTGAAAAATGGATAAAGAACTTGTGGTACTTACGTACAATGCAGTATCACTCAGCAGTGAAATCTATGTCATCAGGCCCGTAGCAGCACAATGAGTGGATTCAGGTACGATGATTCTAACTGAAATAAGTCACACAGAAAAAGAAACATCATAAGATATCAGTAATACACGGAATGTAAACTTGGCTACACAGGAACTGAATTACAGAACAGAACAGGGTCTCAAATTTAGAAAACCAACTTATGCTTGTTTAAGGGGAAAGGTGAGTTGGGGTGCTGCATAAAACCAGAGATTGAAATGAGCACAGATAAAGTTCCTTAAGCCAAATATGGAATAGACAAGAGCTACTCCTTGCTCAACGAAATGGACTCAACACCGCATATTAAACGCCTAAGAATGTACCTGACTCTTAAGTATCTTAAAACCTATGGATTGCTATGTCTCCGAAAGAGAATCAAGCATGTGTACAGGGACGTAAACGCAGCAGTGATAGGATTGGAGAGGTTCGGTGAGCAAATGAAGACCCTTTGAAGTCATATTGCATGGTACCCATTCCACGGGTTTCAACTACCCAGGTTTAAGGTATTCTTCCTTCAGCTAAAACATGCATGTGGAACCTAGAGTATGATCAACCATGTGATCGGGAGACGTGTTCAAATATGTCTCAGTTTTCGTACCCTGGTACTCGGGTGCAACATTCCAGACGCTTTACTAACACTCTCCCGACTTGGAGAGTCAGTCCCTTTAACCTCCTGTTTGGCCCAGTTTGCAATTTCTGCGGAAGATGAACAGGAATAGCGAGAACCAATGAGAGACTAGCTGGAGGTGTCTGGACGGGCAAATTTAACTCTCATTTCCCACCAGGAAGAGGAAATAACCAAAGGCTCAGCGTGCCGTGCCGGAACCAGATTAGGGCCTGAAGCCATCCTGCGGTGTTGCGGCCAGCTCACAAGAAAACGAGTTGAAGAAAGGAGCTCAGGGGCACTGTAATTCACAAACCTGCAGAGTTATAAATGACAACTATCGTCCAAAAATATACTGAAGTAAGGCTGCCAAGAGGACTTGAAAGCGGGGCAGAATTGCAGGAAACCGATTTCAGGAGGTAGACTGGAATTGCATCGAAAGCATAGGAAAAGAGGCAGAACGTCCACAATGATGCACTTGGCCAAAAAGGGCGTATGCGTTTTTTCCTGAATATATTCAGGAAAAAACGCATACGCCCTTTTTGGCCAACCAAGCAAGCTTGCAAAGGAAATCTGCACTACAATGAAGTCTCACTTCCCCCCGGTCAAAAGGGCCATCTGAAAAAAGTGTAAAATCCAGAAAGGCAGGACAGGCCATGGAGAACTGGGAGCCTTGTTATGCTGATGGGCGGGATGTAAATTGCCAACAGACACTCGGGAGAAGTGTATGGTGTTTCCTGAAACATCTAAAAAACAAAGCAACAGAGCCTAGGGCACTTCCACTTATGGTCCTATAGCTTAGGGAAATTAAAATCAAAAAGATACAGCCACCCCAATGTTTGGGACGCCTCTGTTTACAAGAACCTCGTTTACCGTACAAGTTCAATATCACAGAAAGTGAAAAATGGATAAAGAACTTGTGGTACTTACGTACAATGCAGTATCACTCAGCAGTGAAATCTATGTCATCAGGCCCGTAGCAGCACAATGAGTGGATTCAGGTACGATGATTCTAACTGAAATAAGTCACACAGAAAAAGAAACATCATAAGATATCAGTAATACACGGAATGTAAACTTGGCTACACAGGAACTGAATTACAGAACAGAACAGGGTCTCAAATTTAGAAAACCAACTTATGCTTGTTTAAGGGGAAAGGTGAGTTGGGGTGCTGCATAAAACCAGAGATTGAAATGAGCACAGATAAAGTTCCTTAAGCCAAATATGGAATAGACAAGAGCTACTCCTTGCTCAACGAAATGGACTCAACACCGCATATTAAACGCCTAAGAATGTACCTGACTCTTAAGTATCTTAAAACCTATGGATTGCTATGTCTCCGAAAGAGAATCAAGCATGTGTACAGGGACGTAAACGCAGCAGTGATAGGATTGGAGAGGTTCGGTGAGCAAATGAAGACCCTTTGAAGTCATATTGCATGGTACCCATTCCACGGGTTTCAACTACCCAGGTTTAAGGTATTCTTCCTTCAGCTAAAACATGCATGTGGAACCTAGAGTATGATCAACCATGTGATCGGGAGACGTGTTCAAATATGTCTCAGTTTTCGTACCCTGGTACTCGGGTGCAACATTCCAGACGCTTTACTAACACTCTCCCGACTTGGAGAGTCAGTCCCTTTAACCTCCTGTTTGGCCCAGTTTGCAATTTCTGCGGAAGATGAACAGGAATAGCGAGAACCAATGAGAGACTAGCTGGAGGTGTCTGGACGGGCAAATTTAACTCTCATTTCCCACCAGGAAGAGGAAATAACCAAAGGCTCAGCGTGCCGTGCCGGAACCAGATTAGGGCCTGAAGCCATCCTGCGGTGTTGCGGCCAGCTCACAAGAAAACGAGTTGAAGAAAGGAGCTCAGGGGCACTGTAATTCACAAACCTGCAGAGTTATAAATGACAACTATCGTCCAAAAATATACTGAAGTAAGGCTGCCAAGAGGACTTGAAAGCGGGGCAGAATTGCAGGAAACCGATTTCAGGAGGTAGACTGGAATTGCATTGAAAGCATAGGAAAAGAGGCAGAACGTCCACAATGATGCACTTGGCCAAAAAGGGCGTATGCGTTTTTTCCTGAATATATTCAGGAAAAAACGCATACGCACTTTTTGGCCAACCAAGCAAGCTTGCAAAGGAAATCTGCACTACAATGAAGTCTCACTTCCCCCCGGTCAAAAGGGCCTTCTGAAAAAAGTGTAAAATCCAGAAAGGCAGGACAGGCCATGGAGAACTGGGAGCCTTGTTATGCTGATGGGCGGGATGTAAATTGCCAACAGACACTCGGGAGAAGTGTATGGTGTTTCCTGAAACATCTAAAAAACAAAGCAACAGAGCCTAGGGCACTTCCACTTATGGTCCTATAGCTTAGGGAAATTAAAATCAAAAAGATACAGCCACCCCAATGTTTGGGACGCCTCTGTTTACAAGAACCTCGTTTACCGTACAAGTTCAATATCACAGAAAGTGAAAAATGGATAAAGAACTTGTGGTACTTACGTACAATGCAGTATCACTCAGCAGTGAAATCTATGTCATCAGGCCCGTAGCAGCACAATGAGTGGATTCAGGTACGATGATTCTAACTGAAATAAGTCACACAGAAAAAGAAACATCATAAGATATCAGTAATACACGGAATGTAAACTTGGCTACACAGGAACTGAATTACAGAACAGAACAGGGTCTCAAATTTAGAAAACCACCTTATGCTTGTTTAAGGGTAAAGGTGAGTTGGGGTGCTGCATAAAACCAGAGATTGAAATGAGCACAGATAAAGTTCCTTAAGCCAAATATGGAATAGACAAGAGCTACTCCTTGCTCAACGAAATGGACTCAACACCGCATATTAAACGCCTAAGAAAGTACCTGACTCTTAAGTATCTTAAAACCTATGGATTGCTATGTCTCCGAAAGAGAATCAAGCATGTGTACAGGGACATAAACGCAGCAGTGATAGGATTGGAGAGGTTCGGTGAGCTAATGAAGACCCTTTGAAGTCATATTGCATGGTACCCATTCCACGGGTTTCAACTACCCAGGTTTAAGGTATTCTTCCTTCAGCTAAAACATGCATGTGGAACCTAGAGTATGATCAACCATGTGATCGGGAGACGTGTTCAAATATGTCTCAGTTTTCGTACCCTGGTACTCGGGTGCAACATTCCAGACGCTTTACTAACACTCTCCCGACTTGGAGAGTCAGTCCCTTTAACCTCCTGTTTGGCGCAGTTTGCAATTTCTGCGGAAGATGAACAGGAATAGCGAGAACCAATGAGAGACTAGCTGGAGGTGTCTGGACGGGCAAATTTAACTCTCATTTCCCACCAGGAAGAGGAAATAACCAAAGGCTCAGCGTGCCGTGCCGGAACCAGATTAGGGCCTGAAGCCATCCTGCGGTGTTGCGGCCAGCTCACAAGAAAGCGAGTTGAAGAAAGGAGCTCAGGGGCACTGTAATTCACAAACCTGCAGAGTTATAAATGACAACTATCGTCCAAAAATATACTGAAGTAAGGCTGCCAAGAGGACTTGAAAGCGGGGCAGAATTGCAGGAAACCGATTTCAGGAGGTAGACTGGAATTGCATCTAAAGCATAGGAAAAGAGGCAGAACGTCCACAATGATGCACTTGGCCAAAAAGGGCGTATGCGTTTTTTCCTGAATATATTCAGGAAAAAACGCATACGCCCTTTTTGGCCAACCAAGCAAGCTTGCAAAGGAAATCTGCACTACAATGAAGTCTCACTTCCCCCCGGTCAAAAGGGCCATCTGAAAAAAGTGTAAAATCCAGAAAGGCAGGACAGGCCATGGAGAACTGGGAGCCTTGTTATGCTGATGGGCGGGATGTAAATTGCCAACAGACACTCGGGAGAAGTGTATGGTGTTTCCTGAAACATCTAAAAAACAAAGCAACAGAGCCTAGGGCACTTCCACTTATGGTCCTATAGCTTAGGGAAATTAAAATCAAAAAGATACAGCCACCCCAATGTTTGGGACGCCTCTGTTTACAAGAACCTCGTTTACCGTACAAGTTCAATATCACAGAAAGTGAAAAATGGATAAAGAACTTGTGGTACTTACGTACAATGCAGTATCACTCAGCAGTGAAATCTATGTCATCAGGCCCGTAGCAGCACAATGAGTGGATTCAGGTACGATGATTCTAACTGAAATAAGTCACACAGAAAAAGAAACATCATAAGATATCAGTAATACACGGAATGTAAACTTGGCTACACAGGAACTGAATTACAGAACAGAACAGGGTCTCAAATTTAGAAAACCAACTTATGCTTGTTTAAGGGGAAAGGTGAGTTGGGGTGCTGCATAAAACCAGAGATTGAAATGAGCACAGATAAAGTTCCTTAAGCCAAATATGGAATAGACAAGAGCTACTCCTTGCTCAACGAAATGGACTCAACACCGCATATTAAACGCCTAAGAATGTACCTGACTCTTAAGTATCTTAAAACCTATGGATTGCTATGTCTCCGAAAGAGAATCAAGCATGTGTACAGGGACATAAACGCAGCAGTGATAGGATTGGAGAGGTTCGGTGAGCTAATGAAGACCCTTTGAAGTCATATTGCATGGTACCCATTCCACGGGTTTCAACTACCCAGGTTTAAGGTATTCTTCCTTCAGCTAAAACATGCATGTGGAACCTAGAGTATGATCAACCATGTGATCGGGAGACGTGTTCAAATATGTCTCAGTTTTCGTACCCTGGTACTCGGGTGCAACATTCCAGACGCTTTACTAACACTCTCCCGACTTGGAGAGTCAGTCCCTTTAACCTCCTGTTTGGCCCAGTTTGCAATTTCTGCGGAAGATGAACAGGAATAGCGAGAACCAATGAGAGACTAGCTGGAGGTGTCTGGACGGGCAAATTTAACTCTCATTTCCCACCAGGAAGAGGAAATAACCAAAGGCTCAGCATGCCGTGCCGGAACCAGATTAGGGCCTGAAGCCATCCTGCGGTGTTGCGGCCAGCTCACAAGAAAGCGAGTTGAAGAAAGGAGCTCAGGGGCACTGTAATTCACAAACCTGCAGAGTTATAAATGACAACTATCGTCCAAAAATATACTGAAGTAAGGCTGCCAAGAGGACTTGAAAGCGGGGCAGAATTGCAGGAAACCGATTTCAGGAGGTAGACTGGAATTGCATTGAAAGCATAGGAAAAGAGGCAGAACGTCCACAATGATGCACTTGGCCAAAAAGGGCGTATGCGTTTTTTCCTGAATATATTCAGGAAAAAACGCATACGCCCTTTTTGGCCAACCAAGCAAGCTTGCAAAGGAAATCTGCACTACAATGAAGTCTCACTTCCCCCCGGTCAAAAGGGCCATCTGAAAAAAGTGTAAAATCCAGAAAGGCAGGACAGGCCATGGAGAACTGGGAGCCTTGTTATGCTGATGGGCGGGATGTAAATTGCCAACAGACACTCGGGAGAAGTGTATGGTGTTTCCTGAAACATCTAAAAAACAAAGCAACAGAGCCTAGGGCACTTCCACTTATGGTCCTATAGCTTAGGGAAATTAAAATCAAAAAGATACAGCCACCCCAATGTTTGGGACGCCTCTGTTTACAAGAACCTCGTTTACCGTACAAGTTCAATATCACAGAAAGTGAAAAATGGATAAAGAACTTGTGGTACTTACGTACAATGCAGTATCACTCAGCAGTGAAATCTATGTCATCAGGCCCGTAGCAGCACAATGAGTGGATTCAGGTACGATGATTCTAACTGAAATAAGTCACACAGAAAAAGAAACATCATAAGATATCAGTAATACACGGAATGTAAACTTGGCTACACAGGAACTGAATTACAGAACAGAACAGGGTCTCAAATTTAGAAAACCACCTTATGCTTGTTTAAGGGTAAAGGTGAGTTGGGGTGCTGCATAAAACCAGAGATTGAAATGAGCACAGATAAAGTTCCTTAAGCCAAATATGGAATAGACAAGAGCTACTCCTTGCTCAACGAAATGGACTCAACACTGCATATTAAACGCCTAAAAATGTACCTGACTCTTAAGTATCTTAAAACCTATGGATTGCTATGTCTCCGAAAGAGAATCAAGCATGTGTACAGGGACGTAAACGCAGCAGTGATAGGATTGGAGAGGTTCGGTGAGCAAATGAAGACCCTTTGAAGTCATATTGCATGGTACCCATTCCACGGGTTTCAACTACCCAGGTTTAAGGTATTCTTCCTTCAGCTAAAACATGCATGTGGAACCTAGAGTATGATCAACCATGTGATCGGGAGACGTGTTCAAATATGTCTCAGTTTTCGTACCCTGGTACTCGGGTGCAACATTCCAGACGCTTTACTAACACTCTCCCCACTTGGAGAGTCAGTCCCTTTAACCTCCTGTTTGGCCCAGTTTGCAATTTCTGCGGAAGATGAACAGGAATAGCGAGAACCAATGAGAGACTAGCTGGAGGTGTCTGGACGGGCAAATTTAACTCTCATTTCCCACCAGGAAGAGGAAATAACCAAAGGCTCAGCGTGCCGTGCCGGAACCAGATTAGGGCCTGAAGCCATCCTGCGGTGTTGCGGCCAGCTCACAAGAAAACGAGTTGAAGAAAGGAGCTCAGGGGCACTGTAATTCACAAACCTGCAGAGTTATAAATGACAACTATCGTCCAAAAATATACTGAAGTAAGGCTGCCAAGAGGACTTGAAAGCGGGGCAGAATTGCAGGAAACCGATTTCAGGAGGTAGACTGGAATTGCATCGAAAGCATAGGAAAAGAGGCAGAACGTCCACAATGATGCACTTGGCCAAAAAGGGCGTATGCGTTTTTTCCTGAATATATTCAGGAAAAAACGCATACGCCCTTTTTGGCCAACCAAGCAAGCTTGCAAAGGAAATCTGCACTACAATGAAGTCTCACTTCCCCCCGGTCAAAAGGGCCATCTGAAAAAAGTGTAAAATCCAGAAAGGCAGGACAGGCCATGGAGAACTGGGAGCCTTGTTATGCTGATGGGCGGGATGTAAATTGCCAACAGACACTCGGGAGAAGTGTATGGTGTTTCCTGAAACATCTAAAAAACAAAGCAACAGAGCCTAGGGCACTTCCACTTATGGTCCTATAGCTTAGGGAAATTAAAATCCAAAAGATACAGCCACCCCAATGTTTGGGACGCCTCTGTTTACAAGAACCTCGTTTACCGTACAAGTTCAATATCACAGAAAGTGAAAAATGGATAAAGAACTTGTGGTACTTACGTACAATGCAGTATCACTCAGCAGTGAAATCTATGTCATCAGGCCCGTAGCAGCACAATGAGTGGATTCAGGTACGATGATTCTAACTGAAATAAGTCACACAGAAAAAGAAACATCATAAGATATCAGTAATACACGGAATGTAAACTTGGCTACACAGGAACTGAATTACAGAACAGAACAGGGTCTCAAATTTAGAAAACCAACTTATGCTTGTTTAAGGGGAAAGGTGAGTTGGGGTGCTGCATAAAACCAGAGATTGAAATGAGCACAGATAAAGTTCCTTAAGCCAAATATGGAATAGACAAGAGCTACTCCTTGCTCAACGAAATGGACTCAACACCGCATATTAAACGCCTAAGAATGTACCTGACTCTTAAGTATCTTAAAACCTATGGATTGCTATGTCTCCGAAAGAGAATCAAGCATGTGTACAGGGACATAAACGCAGCAGTGATAGGATTGGAGAGGTTCGGTGAGCTAATGAAGACCCTTTGAAGTCATATTGCATGGTACCCATTCCACGGGTTTCAACTACCCAGGTTTAAGGTATTCTTCCTTCAGCTAAAACATGCATGTGGAACCTAGAGTATGATCAACCATGTGATCGGGAGACGTGTTCAAATATGTCTCAGTTTTCGTACCCTGGTACTCGGGTGCAACATTCCAGACGCTTTACTAACACTCTCCCGACTTGGAGAGTCAGTCCCTTTAACCTCCTGTTTGGCCCAGTTTGCAATTTCTGCGGAAGATGAACAGGAATAGCGAGAACCAATGAGAGACTAGCTGGAGGTGTCTGGACGGGCAAATTTAACTCTCATTTCCCACCAGGAAGAGGAAATAACCAAAGGCTCAGCATGCCGTGCCGGAACCAGATTAGGGCCTGAAGCCATCCTGCGGTGTTGCGGCCAGCTCACAAGAAAGCGAGTTGAAGAAAGGAGCTCAGGGGCACTGTAATTCACAAACCTGCAGAGTTATAAATGACAACTATCGTCCAAAAATATACTGAAGTAAGGCTGCCAAGAGGACTTGAAAGCGGGGCAGAATTGCAGGAAACCGATTTCAGGAGGTAGACTGGAATTGCATTGAAAGCATAGGAAAAGAGGCAGAACGTCCACAATGATGCACTTGGCCAAAAAGGGCGTATGCGTTTTTTCCTGAATATATTCAGGAAAAAACGCATACGCCCTTTTTGGCCAACCAAGCAAGCTTGCAAAGGAAATCTGCACTACAATGAAGTCTCACTTCCCCCCGGTCAAAAGGGCCATCTGAAAAAAGTGTAAAATCCAGAAAGGCAGGACAGGCCATGGAGAACTGGGAGCCTTGTTATGCTGATGGGCGGGATGTAAATTGCCAACAGACACTCGGGAGAAGTGTATGGTGTTTCCTGAAACATCTAAAAAACAAAGCAACAGAGCCTAGGGCACTTCCACTTATGGTCCTATAGCTTAGGGAAATTAAAATCAAAAAGATACAGCCACCCCAATGTTTGGGACGCCTCTGTTTACAAGAACCTCGTTTACCGTACAAGTTCAATATCACAGAAAGTGAAAAATGGATAAAGAACTTGTGGTACTTACGTACAATGCAGTATCACTCAGCAGTGAAATCTATGTCATCAGGCCCGTAGCAGCACAATGAGTGGATTCAGGTACGATGATTCTAACTGAAATAAGTCACACAGAAAAAGAAACATCATAAGATATCAGTAATACACGGAATGTAAACTTGGCTACACAGGAACTGAATTACAGAACAGAACAGGGTCTCAAATTTAGAAAACCACCTTATGCTTGTTTAAGGGTAAAGGTGAGTTGGGGTGCTGCATAAAACCAGAGATTGAAATGAGCACAGATAAAGTTCCTTAAGCCAAATATGGAATAGACAAGAGCTACTCCTTGCTCAACGAAATGGACTCAACACTGCATATTAAACGCCTAAAAATGTACCTGACTCTTAAGTATCTTAAAACCTATGGATTGCTATGTCTCCGAAAGAGAATCAAGCATGTGTACAGGGACGTAAACGCAGCAGTGATAGGATTGGAGAGGTTCGGTGAGCAAATGAAGACCCTTTGAAGTCATATTGCATGGTACCCATTCCACGGGTTTCAACTACCCAGGTTTAAGGTATTCTTCCTTCAGCTAAAACATGCATGTGGAACCTAGAGTATGATCAACCATGTGATCGGGAGACGTGTTCAAATATGTCTCAGTTTTCGTACCCTGGTACTCGGGTGCAACATTCCAGACGCTTTACTAACACTCTCCCGACTTGGAGAGTCAGTCCCTTTAACCTCCTGTTTGGCCCAGTTTGCAATTTCTGCGGAAGATGAACAGGAATAGCGAGAACCAATGAGAGACTAGCTGGAGGTGTCTGGACGGGCAAATTTAACTCTCATTTCCCACCAGGAAGAGGAAATAACCAAAGGCTCAGCGTGCCGTGCCGGAACCAGATTAGGGCCTGAAGCCATCCTGCGGTGTTGCGGCCAGCTCACAAGAAAACGAGTTGAAGAAAGGAGCTCAGGGGCACTGTAATTCACAAACCTGCAGAGTTATAAATGACAACTATCGTCCAAAAATATACTGAAGTAAGGCTGCCAAGAGGACTTGAAAGCGGGGCAGAATTGCAGGAAACCGATTTCAGGAGGTAGACTGGAATTGCATCGAAAGCATAGGAAAAGAGGCAGAACGTCCACAATGATGCACTTGGCCAAAAAGGGCGTATGCGTTTTTTCCTGAATATATTCAGGAAAAAACGCATACGCCCTTTTTGGCCAACCAAGCAAGCTTGCAAAGGAAATCTGCACTACAATGAAGTCTCACTTCCCCCCGGTCAAAAGGGCCATCTGAAAAAAGTGTAAAATCCAGAAAGGCAGGACAGGCCATGGAGAACTGGGAGCCTTGTTATGCTGATGGGCGGGATGTAAATTGCCAACAGACACTCGGGAGAAGTGTATGGTGTTTCCTGAAACATCTAAAAAACAAAGCAACAGAGCCTAGGGCACTTCCACTTATGGTCCTATAGCTTAGGGAAATTAAAATCCAAAAGATACAGCCACCCCAATGTTTGGGACGCCTCTGTTTACAAGAACCTCGTTTACCGTACAAGTTCAATATCACAGAAAGTGAAAAATGGATAAAGAACTTGTGGTACTTACGTACAATGCAGTATCACTCAGCAGTGAAATCTATGTCATCAGGCCCGTAGCAGCACAATGAGTGGATTCAGGTACGATGATTCTAACTGAAATAAGTCACACAGAAAAAGAAACATCATAAGATATCAGTAATACACGGAATGTAAACTTGGCTACACAGGAACTGAATTACAGAACAGAACAGGGTCTCAAATTTAGAAAACCAACTTATGCTTGTTTAAGGGGAAAGGTGAGTTGGGGTGCTGCATAAAACCAGAGATTGAAATGAGCACAGATAAAGTTCCTTAAGCCAAATATGGAATAGACAAGAGCTACTCCTTGCTCAACGAAATGGACTCAACACCGCATATTAAACGCCTAAGAATGTACCTGACTCTTAAGTATCTTAAAACCTATGGATTGCTATGTCTCCGAAAGAGAATCAAGCATGTGTACAGGGACATAAACGCAGCAGTGATAGGATTGGAGAGGTTCGGTGAGCTAATGAAGACCCTTTGAAGTCATATTGCATGGTACCCATTCCACGGGTTTCAACTACCCAGGTTTAAGGTATTCTTCCTTCAGCTAAAACATGCATGTGGAACCTAGAGTATGATCAACCATGTGATCGGGAGACGTGTTCAAATATGTCTCAGTTTTCGTACCCTGGTACTCGGGTGCAACATTCCAGACGCTTTACTAACACTCTCCCGACTTGGAGAGTCAGTCCCTTTAACCTCCTGTTTGGCCCAGTTTGCAATTTCTGCGGAAGATGAACAGGAATAGCGAGAACCAATGAGAGACTAGCTGGAGGTGTCTGGACGGGCAAATTTAACTCTCATTTCCCACCAGGAAGAGGAAATAACCAAAGGCTCAGCATGCCGTGCCGGAACCAGATTAGGGCCTGAAGCCATCCTGCGGTGTTGCGGCCAGCTCACAAGAAAGCGAGTTGAAGAAAGGAGCTCAGGGGCACTGTAATTCACAAACCTGCAGAGTTATAAATGACAACTATCGTCCAAAAATATACTGAAGTAAGGCTGCCAAGAGGACTTGAAAGCGGGGCAGAATTGCAGGAAACCGATTTCAGGAGGTAGACTGGAATTGCATTGAAAGCATAGGAAAAGAGGCAGAACGTCCACAATGATGCACTTGGCCAAAAAGGGCGTATGCGTTTTTTCCTGAATATATTCAGGAAAAAACGCATACGCCCTTTTTGGCCAACCAAGCAAGCTTGCAAAGGAAATCTGCACTACAATGAAGTCTCACTTCCCCCCGGTCAAAAGGGCCATCTGAAAAAAGTGTAAAATCCAGAAAGGCAGGACAGGCCATGGAGAACTGGGAGCCTTGTTATGCTGATGGGCGGGATGTAAATTGCCAACAGACACTCGGGAGAAGTGTATGGTGTTTCCTGAAACATCTAAAAAACAAAGCAACAGAGCCTAGGGCACTTCCACTTATGGTCCTATAGCTTAGGGAAATTAAAATCAAAAAGATACAGCCACCCCAATGTTTGGGACGCCTCTGTTTACAAGAACCTCGTTTACCGTACAAGTTCAATATCACAGAAAGTGAAAAATGGATAAAGAACTTGTGGTACTTACGTACAATGCAGTATCACTCAGCAGTGAAATCTATGTCATCAGGCCCGTAGCAGCACAATGAGTGGATTCAGGTACGATGATTCTAACTGAAATAAGTCACACAGAAAAAGAAACATCATAAGATATCAGTAATACACGGAATGTAAACTTGGCTACACAGGAACTGAATTACAGAACAGAACAGGGTCTCAAATTTAGAAAACCACCTTATGCTTGTTTAAGGGTAAAGGTGAGTTGGGGTGCTGCATAAAACCAGAGATTGAAATGAGCACAGATAAAGTTCCTTAAGCCAAATATGGAATAGACAAGAGCTACTCCTTGCTCAACGAAATGGACTCAACACTGCATATTAAACGCCTAAAAATGTACCTGACTCTTAAGTATCTTAAAACCTATGGATTGCTATGTCTCCGAAAGAGAATCAAGCATGTGTACAGGGACGTAAACGCAGCAGTGATAGGATTGGAGAGGTTCGGTGAGCAAATGAAGACCCTTTGAAGTCATATTGCATGGTACCCATTCCACGGGTTTCAACTACCCAGGTTTAAGGTATTCTTCCTTCAGCTAAAACATGCATGTGGAACCTAGAGTATGATCAACCATGTGATCGGGAGACGTGTTCAAATATGTCTCAGTTTTCGTACCCTGGTACTCGGGTGCAACATTCCAGACGCTTTACTAACACTCTCCCGACTTGGAGAGTCAGTCCCTTTAACCTCCTGTTTGGCCCAGTTTGCAATTTCTGCGGAAGATGAACAGGAATAGCGAGAACCAATGAGAGACTAGCTGGAGGTGTCTGGACGGGCAAATTTAACTCTCATTTCCCACCAGGAAGAGGAAATAACCAAAGGCTCAGCGTGCCGTGCCGGAACCAGATTAGGGCCTGAAGCCATCCTGCGGTGTTGCGGCCAGCTCACAAGAAAACGAGTTGAAGAAAGGAGCTCAGGGGCACTGTAATTCACAAACCTGCAGAGTTATAAATGACAACTATCGTCCAAAAATATACTGAAGTAAGGCTGCCAAGAGGACTTGAAAGCGGGGCAGAATTGCAGGAAACCGATTTCAGGAGGTAGACTGGAATTGCATTGAAAGCATAGGAAAAGAGGCAGAACGTCCACAATGATGCACTTGGCCAAAAAGGGCGTATGCGTTTTTTCCTGAATATATTCAGGAAAAAACGCATACGCCCTTTTTGGCCAACCAAGCAAGCTTGCAAAGGAAATCTGCACTACAATGAAGTCTCACTTCCCCCCGGTCAAAAGGGCCATCTGAAAAAAGTGTAAAATCCAGAAAGGCAGGACAGGCCATGGAGAACTGGGAGCCTTGTTATGCTGATGGGCGGTATGTAAATTGCCAACAGACACTCGGGAGAAGTGTATGGTGTTTCCTGAAACATCTAAAAAACAAAGCAACAGAGCCTAGGGCACTTCCACTTATGGTCCTATAGCTTAGGGAAATTAAAATCAAAAAGATACAGCCACCCCAATGTTTGGGACGCCTCTGTTTACAAGAACCTCGTTTACCGTACAAGTTCAATATCACAGAAAGTGAAAAATGGATAAAGAACTTGTGGTACTTACGTACAATGCAGTATCACTCAGCAGTGAAATCTATGTCATCAGGCCCGTAGCAGCACAATGAGTGGATTCAGGTACGATGATTCTAACTGAAATAAGTCACACAGAAAAAGAAACATCATAAGATATCAGTAATACACGGAATGTAAACTTGGCTACACAGGAACTGAATTACAGAACAGAACAGGGTCTCAAATTTAGAAAACCAACTTATGCTTGTTTAAGGGGAAAGGTGAGTTGGGGTGCTGCATAAAACCAGAGATTGAAATGAGCACAGATAAAGTTCCTTAAGCCAAATATGGAATAGACAAGAGCTACTCCTTGCTCAACAAAATGGACTCAACACCGCATATTAAACGCCTAAGAGTGTACCTGACTCTTAAGTATCTTAAAACCTATGGATTGCTATGTCTCCGAAAGAGAATCAAGCATGTGTACAGGGACGTAAACGCAGCAGTGATAGGATTGGAGAGGTTCGGTGAGCAAATGAAGACCCTTTGAAGTCATATTGCATGGTACCCATTCCACGGGTTTCAACTACCCAGGTTTAAGGTATTCTTCCTTCAGCTAAAACATGCATGTGGAACCTAGAGTATGATCAACCATGTGATCGGGAGACGTGTTCAAATATATCTCAGTTTTCGTACCCTGGTACTCGGGTGCAACATTCCAGACGCTTTACTAACACTCTCCCGACTTGGAGAGTCAGTCCCTTTAACCTCCTGTTTGGCCCAGTTTGCAATTTCTGCGGAAGATGAACAGGAATAGCGAGAACCAATGAGAGACTAGCTGGAGGTGTCTGGACGGGCAAATTTAACTCTCATTTCCCACCAGGAAGAGGAAATAACCAAAGGCTCAGCGTGCCGTGCCGGAACCAGATTAGGGCCTGAAGCCATCCTGCGGTGTTGCGGCCAGCTCACAAGAAAGCGAGTTGAAGAAAGGAGCTCAGGGGCACTGTAATTCACAAACCTGCAGAGTTATAAATGACAACTATCGTCCAAAAATATACTGAAGTAAGGCTGCCAAGAGGACTTGAAAGCGGGGCAGAATTGCAGGAAACCGATTTCAGGAGGTAGACTGGAATTGCATTGAAAGCATAGGAAAAGAGGCAGAACGTCCACAATGATGCACTTGGCCAAAAAGGGCGTATGCGTTTTTTCCTGAATATATTCAGGAAAAAACGCATACGCCCTTTTTGGCCAACCAAGCAAGCTTGCAAAGGAAATCTGCACTACAATGAAGTCTCACTTCCCCCCGGTCAAAAGGGCCATCTGAAAAAAGTGTAAAATCCAGAAAGGCAGGACAGGCCATGGAGAACTGGGAGCCTTGTTATGCTGATGGGCGGGATGTAAATTGCCAACAGACACTCGGGAGAAGTGTATGGTGTTTCCTGAAACATCTAAAAAACAAAGCAACAGAGCCTAGGGCACTTCCACTTATGGTCCTATAGCTTAGGGAAATTAAAATCAAAAAGATACAGCCACCCCAATGTTTGGGACGCCTCTGTTTACAAGAACCTCGTTTACCGTACAAGTTCAATATCACAGAAAGTGAAAAATGGATAAAGAACTTGTGGTACTTACGTACAATGCAGTATCACTCAGCAGTGAAATCTATGTCATCAGGCCCGTAGCAGCACAATGAGTGGATTCAGGTACGATGATTCTAACTGAAATAAGTCACACAGAAAAAGAAACATCATAAGATATCAGTAATACACGGAATGTAAACTTGGCTACACAGGAACTGAATTACAGAACAGAACAGGGTCTCAAATTTAGAAAACCAACTTATGCTTGTTTAAGGGGAAAGGTGAGTTGGGGTGCTGCATAAAACCAGAGATTGAAATGAGCACAGATAAAGTTCCTTAAGCCAAATATGGAATAGACAAGAGCTACTCCTTGCTCAACGAAATGGACTCAACACCGCATATTAAACGCCTAAGAATGTACCTGACTCTTAAGTATCTTAAAACCTATGGATTGCTATGTCTCCGAAAGAGAATCAAGCATGTGTACAGGGACATAAACGCAGCAGTGATAGGATTGGAGAGGTTCGGTGAGCTAATGAAGACCCTTTGAAGTCATATTGCATGGTACCCATTCCACGGGTTTCAACTACCCAGGTTTAAGGTATTCTTCCTTCAGCTAAAACATGCATGTGGAACCTAGAGTATGATCAACCATGTGATCGGGAGACGTGTTCAAATATGTCTCAGTTTTCGTACCCTGGTACTCGGGTGCAACATTCCAGACGCTTTACTAACACTCTCGCGACTTGGAGAGTCAGTCCCTTTAACCTCCTGTTTGGCCCAGTTTGCAATTTCTGCGGAAGATGAACAGGAATAGCGAGAACCAATGAGAGACTAGCTGGAGGTGTCTGGACGGGCAAATTTAACTCTCATTTCCCACCAGGAAGAGGAAATAACCAAAGGCTCAGCATGCCGTGCCGGAACCAGATTAGGGCCTGAAGCCATCCTGCGGTGTTGCGGCCAGCTCACAAGAAAGCGAGTTGAAGAAAGGAGCTCAGGGGCACTGTAATTCACAAACCTGCAGAGTTATAAATGACAACTATCGTCCAAAAATATACTGAAGTAAGGCTGCCAAGAGGACTTGAAAGCGGGGCAGAATTGCAGGAAACCAATTTCAGGAGGTAGACTGGAATTGCATTGAAAGCATAGGAAAAGAGGCAGAACGTCCACAATGATGCACTTGGCCAAAAAGGGCGTATGCGTTTTTTCCTGAATATATTCAGGAAAAAACGCATACGCCCTTTTTGGCCAACCAAGCAAGCTTGCAAAGGAAATCTGCACTACAATGAAGTCTCACTTCCCCCCGGTCAAAAGGGCCATCTGAAAAAAGTGTAAAATCCAGAAAGGCAGGACAGGCCATGGAGAACTGGGAGCCTTGTTATGCTGATGGGCGGGATGTAAATTGCCAACAGACACTCGGGAGAAGTGTATGGTGTTTCCTGAAACATCTAAAAAACAAAGCAACAGAGCCTAGGGCACTTCCACTTATGGTCCTATAGCTTAGGGAAATTAAAATCAAAAAGATACAGCCACCCCAATGTTTGGGACGCCTCTGTTTACAAGAACCTCGTTTACCGTACAAGTTCAATATCACAGAAAGTGAAAAATGGATAAAGAACTTGTGGTACTTACGTACAATGCAGTATCACTCAGCAGTGAAATCTATGTCATCAGGCCCGTAGCAG
>NW_027207990.1:0-30905 GCF_963455315.2 Globicephala melas | reverse complement strand
ACAGACTCTACACAACCAAATACACACACACATGCACAGCTCACTGTGATTCCATGCAGACTCCATACCAGTGCACAAAAACACACAGCACACAACTCAGTGTGATTCAATGCTCACTTTATACCAAAACACACATAGACACACACACCGTTCTCTGTGACTCAGTGCACAGTCCATACCAGCACTGCACACACACTCACAGCTCACCTTGAATCAAAGCACAGCCTACCCCAGCAAACACACACACACAGTTCACTGTGACTCAATGCACAGGCTATACCAGCACACACACATATACACACACAGCTTACTGCGACACAATACAGTCTCTACACCACCAAATACACACAGACACACGCACAGCTCCATGTGATTCCATGCACATTCCATGCCAGTGCATACAGACACACAAAACACACCTCAGTTTGACTCAATGCTCACAGTATGTCAAAACATACATAGACAAACACACAGCTCCCTGTTACTCAGTGCACAGTGTATGCTAGCAGAGTTACACACACAAAGAAACACACATGGCTCACTGTGAATCAACACACAGCCTGTACCTCCACACACACACACATACAAACACTCACACACAGCTTAGTGTGACTCAATGCAAAGCATATACCACCACGTGCACTCACACAAACACTCACCTCCCTGTGACTCAGTGCATAGCATATAACATTCCACACACACACACACACACCTCACTGTGACTGAATGCACAGCCTGTACCAGCACACACACATACAAAAACTCACACATGGTTGTGACTCAATGTACAATCCACACCAGCACATACACACACACGATACCTGTGTGAGTCAATGCTCAGTTTATACCAGCACAACCACACGGCTCACTGTGACTCAGTGCACAGCGTATGACATCACACACACACACACACACACATACACCTCGCTGTGACTCAATGCACAGCCTGTACCTGCGCATAAACACACACACACATCACTGTGATGCGATATGCAGCCTATACCAGCACACACACACACACCAAAGTCTGACTAAATGGTCAGCCTATATGAGAACACACAGACACACACATCCCTCACTGTGACACAATGCACAGTCTATACCAGCCTGCACACACTCAAACGACACTGTGACTCAATGCACAATCTGTAATAGCCCACACACGCACTCATACACACCTTATTGTGAATCAATGCACAGCCTATATGTGAACACACACATACTAACATGCACTCACACATGTCTCACGGTGACTCAATCGCCTATACAAGCACACACACATGGCTCACTGTGAGTCAGTGCCCACTCCATACCAGCACCAAACACACAACACAGCTCACTGTGACTCAAGGCACAGTGTATGGCAGCACACACACACACAGACACACTCATACCCACATCTCATTGTGCCTCTAAGCCTGTGAAAGCACACACACAATGAAACAAACACCCCTCACTGTGACTCACTGCACATCCTATACCAGTGCACTCACACACACACACACATGGCTGACTGTGAATCAATGCACACTCTATACCAGGACACACACACACACACACACAAACGGCTCCCTGTGACTCAGTGCACAGGATATGCTAGCAGACATACACACACAGAGAAGCACATACGTCAAACTGTGAGTCAATCCACAGCCCATACCTCCACACACGCACATATACTGACACTCAAAAACTCAGCTCAGTGTGATTCAATGCAAATTCTATACCAGAAAATGCACACACACACACACACAAACCTCCCCATGAATCAGTGCATAGCACATAACATCACACACATACACCTCACTGTGACTCAATGTGTTGCCTCTACCTGCACATACACTCACAAACAACTCAATATGACTCAATGTGCAGGCTGTACCAGCACACACACACATACATGTGCACACACACCTCAGTTTGCCTCAATTATCAGCCTATACCAGAACACACAGACACACACACCTCTCACTCTGACTCAATGCACAACCTATACCAGCATGCACACACACTCACATGGCACAGTGAATCAAGGCACAATTTTACCAGCACATGCACACACACCTCAGAGGGACTCAAAGCTCAGCCTATACCAGAACACACACACACACACACACATGCACAGATGCAGACCTCACTGTGACTCTATGCACAGCCTATACCAGGACACACACACATACCAACACGCACTCACACATGGCTCACTGGTACTCAATCAACCGCCTATACAAGCACACACACACACAGCTTGCTGTGACCCAATGCAGTCTGTATCACCACACACTCACACACACAACCATGTGTCAATAAAGCCCATACCAGCACACAAACTCACAAGCGCACACACACACACCTGACTGTGACTGAAAACGCTTCCTGTACCAGCACACACACACACAAACACCTCACTGTGACTCAATGCACAGCCTATATGAGCACACACATACACACACAGCTCACAGTGACTCAATACAGAGTCTATACTAGCACACACACACACACACACACACATATATGACTCACTGACTCAATGCACAACCTGTACTGGCACACACACAAGGCTTGCTGTGACTCAATGCAGAGTCTAAACCAGCATACAAACACATGGCTCACTGTGACTCAATGTAATGCCTATGCCAGCACACACACACATAGACACATGCATGGCTCTCTCTGATTCAATGCACGTCCTATACCATCACATACACACACACACACACGCACAGTCACTGTGACACAATGCACAGCCTATACCACAACACCCATGCAAAGACACATATGCACGGCTCATTGTGACTCCATGCACACCCTATACTATCACATACACACATTCACACGTGCCTCATTGTGAATCAATGCACAGTCTGTAGTTCCAGGTATACACACACAGACACACACCTCAGTGGCTCTATGCAAAGCCCATACCACCACACACACACACACATACACACACAGCTCACTGTGAATCAGTGTACAGTCTTCAGCTCCATGTACATACACACACAACACACCTTAGTGAATCAATGCAGAGACCATACCAGCATACACACACACATACACACACCTGAGACTCAATGCTCTGCCTATTCCAGCACACACACGCACACACACGGATCACTGTGATTCAATACCAGCCTGTATGTGCACACACACACACTCTCACACACACCGCCGTGTTACTCAATGCAGTTTATACCACCACACTGACACACAGACACACACACACACCTCACTGTGACTCAATGCCAAGCCCATACATGTAAACAGACACACACAACCATGGCTCACTGAGACTCAATGAACAGTGTATACTAGCACATACAAACACAAGGCTCAATGTGAGTCAATGCATAGCCTATACCCGCACACACACACAGAGAAACACCCCTTAATGTGGCTCAGTGCACAGCCTATTGAAGTGCACACACACACACACACACACACACTGCTCAGTAATTCAATGCAAATCCCATATCAGTATACACATACACATACACTCACCTAGGTGTGACTCAATTCTCAGCCTATAGCAGCACACACACACACCTTACTCTGACTCATGCAGACTCTACAGCACCAAATACACAAACACTAACACAGGGCTGGGATTCAATGTACAGTCCATACCAGCAAAGGCACACACACCACACCACACTGTGACTCAATGCTCAGATTATACCAGCACACACACACGGCTCACTGTGTCCTAGTGCACAGCATATAACATCACACACACGCACACACCACACACTGTGACTCAATGCGCAGCCTGTACCTGCACATACACACACACACACCTCACTGTGACAAAATGTGCAGCCTATACCAGCACACACACACAGACACACACACCTCAATGTGACATAATGGTCAGCCTATACCAGAACACGCAGACACGCACACACATCACTGTGACTCAATGCACAGACTATACCAGCGTGCACACAAACACACAGCACTCTGACTCAATGTACAATGTATACCAAAACATACAAGCATACACACACACCTCAGTGTGTTTCAAAGCACAGCCTATACCAGCACACACACATACACACCTGCACAGATACAGGATTCACTGTGACTCAATGCACAGCCTATAGAAGAACACACACACATACCAACGTGCACACACACATGGCTCACCGTGACTCAATCAATCGCCTATACCAGCACATACACACATGACTCACTGTGACTCAATGCAGTCTTTCGCACAACAGACACACACACCCCATTGAATCAATGAAAGCCCACCAACACACACCCTCTCATAGACACACACACATGGCTCACTGTGACTCAATGCACAGTCTGTATCACCACACACACACATACACCTCAGTTACTCAATGCAAAGACCATACGAGCACACACACACACACACATAACTGATTAAATGCTCCACACAAACTAGTGCACACACACACAGATATGCTCACTGTGATTCAAGGCACAGTCTATACGAGCACATTTACACACAAACAACTCATTTTCACACAATGCGCAGTCTACAGCAGCACACACACACACATAACTCACTGTGACTCAATCCACAGCCTATATTATCACACAGACACACACAAGGCTCACTGTGACTCAATGACGTTTGTAGCACCACACACACACACACACAAACACACACATACACCTCAGTGGCTCAATGCAAACGCATACACTCACAGACACATACCTAACTGTGATTCAGTGCTCAACTTCTACCAGCACACACACGCACACACAGACACACACACACATGCATGGCTCATTCTGACATAATGTACAGTTCTTACCAGCACAAACACAAGCAACATATCTCACTGTAACTCAATGCTCAGACTGTACTTGCACACACACAAGGCTCCCTGTGAGTCAATGCACAGCCTATACCAGCAGAGACACACACACACTGCTCTCTATGACACAGTGCACATCCTGTACCATCACACACACACACAGCTTATTGTGATGCAATACAGACTCTACACAACCAAATACACACACACATGCACAGCTCACTGTGATTCCATGCAGACTCCATACCAGTGCACAAAAACACACAGCACACAACTCAGTGTGATTCAATGCTCACTTTATACCAAAACACACATAGACACACACACCGTTCTCTGTGACTCAGTGCACAGTCCATACCAGCACTGCACACACACTCACAGCTCACCTTGAATCAAAGCACAGCCTACCCCAGCAAACACACACACACAGTTCACTGTGACTCAAAGCACAGGCTATACCAGCACACACACATATACACACGCAGCTTACTGCGACACAATACAGTCTCTACACCACCAAATACACACAGACACACGCACAGCTCCATGTGATTCCATGCACATTCCATGCCAGTGCATACAGACACACAAAACACACCTCAGTTTGACTCAATGCTCACAGTATGTCAAAACATACATAGACAAACACACGGCTCCCTGTTACTCAGTGCACAGTGTATGCTAGCAGAGTTACACACACAAAGAAACACACATGGCTCACTGTGAATCAACACACAGCCTGTACCTCCACACACACACATACAAACACTCACACACAGCTTAGTGTGACTCAATGCAAAGCATATACCACCACGTGCACTCACACAAACACTCACCTCCCTGTGACTCAGTGCATAGCATATAACATTCCACACACACACACACCCCTCACTGTGACTGAATGCACAGCCTGTACCAGCACACACACATACAAAAACTCACACATGGTTGTGACTCAATGTACAATCCACACCAGCACATACACACACACGATACCTGTGTGAGTCAATGCTCAGTTTATACCAGCACAACCACACGGCTCACTGTGACTCAGTGCACAGCGTATGACATCACACACACACACACACACATACACCTCGCTGTGACTCAATGCACAGCCTGTACCTGCACATAAACACACACACACATCACTGTGATGCGATATGCAGCCTATACCAGCACACACACACACACCAAAGTCTGACTAAATGGTCAGCCTATATGAGAACACACAGACACACACATCCCTCACTGTGACACAATGCACAGTCTATACCAGCCTGCACACACTCACACGACACTGTGACTCAATGCACAATCTGTAATAGCCCACACACGCACTCATACACACCTTATTGTGAATCAATGCACAGCCTATATGTGAACACACACATACTAACATGCACTCACACATGTCTCACGGTGACTCAATCGCCTATACAAGCACACACACATGGCTCACTGTGAGTCAGTGCCCACTCCATACCAGCACCAAACACACAACACAGCTCACTGTGACTCAAGGCACAGTGTATGGCAGCACACACACACACAGACACACTCATACCCACATCTCATTGTGCCTCTAAGCCTGTGAAAGCACACACACAATGAAACAAACACCCCTCACTGTGACTCACTGCACATCCTATACCAGTGCACTCACACACACACACACATGGCTGACTGTGAATCAATGCACACTCTATACCAGGACACACACACACACACACAGACACACGGCTTCCTGTGACTCAGTGCACAGGATATGCTAGCAGACATACACACACAGAGAAGCACATACGTCAAACTGTGAGTCAATCCACAGCCCATACCTCCACACACGCACATATACTGACACTCAAAAACACAGCTCAGTTTGATTCAATGCAAATTCTATACCAGAAAATGCACACACACACACACACAAACCTCCCCATGAATCAGTGCATAGCACATAACATCACACACATACACCTCACTGTGACTCAATGTGTTGCCTCTACCTGCACATACACTCACAAACAACTCAATATGACTCAATGTGCAGGCTGTACCAGCACACACACACATACATGTGCACACACACCTCAGTTTGCCTCAATTGTCAGCCTATACCAGAACACACAGACACACACACCTCTCACTCTGACTCAATGCACAACCTATACCAGCGTGCACACACACTCACATGGCACAGTGAATCAAGGCACAATTTTACCAGCACATGCACACATACCTCAGAGGGACTCAAAGCTCAGCCTATACCAGAACACACACACACACACACATGCACAGATGCAGACCTCACTGTGACTCTATGCACAGCCTATACCAGAACACACACACATACCAACACGCACTCACACATGGCTCACTGGTACTCAATCAACCGCCTATACAAGCACACACACACACAGCTTGCTGTGACCCAATGCAGTCTGTATCACCACACACTCACACACACAACCATGTGTCAATAAAGCCCATACCAGCACACAAATTCACAAGCACACACACACACACCTGACTGTGACTGAAAACGCTTCCTGTACCAGCACACACACACACAAACACCTCACTGTGACTCAATGCACAGCCTATAGAAGAACACACACACATACCAACGTGCACACACACATGGCTCACCGTGACTCAATCAATCGCCTATACCAGCACATACACACATGACTCACTGTGACTCAATGCAGTCTTTCGCACAACAGACACACACACCCCATTGAATCAATGAAAGCCCACCAACACACACCCTCTCATAGACACACACACATGGCTCACTGTGACTCAATGCACAGTCTGTATCACCACACACACACATACACCTCAGTTACTCAATGCAAAGACCATACGAGCACACACACACACACACATAACTGATTAAATGCTCCACACAAACTAGTGCACACACACACAGATATGCTCACTGTGATTCAAGGCACAGTCTATACGAGCACATTTACACACAAACAACTCATTTTCACACAATGCGCAGTCTACAGCAGCACACAGACACACATAACTCACTGTGACTCAATCCACAGCCTATATTATCACACAGACACACACAAGGCGCACTGTGACTCAATGACGTTTGTAGCACCACACACACACACACAAACACACACATACACCTCAGTGGCTCAATGCAAACGCATACACTCACAGACACATACCTAACTGTGATTCAGTGCTCAACCTCTACCAGCACACACACGCACACACAGACACACACACACATGCATGGCTCATTCTGACATAATGTACAGTTCTTACCAGCACAAACACAAGCAACATATCTCACTGTAACTCAATGCTCAGACTGTACTTGCACACACACAAGGCTCCCTGTGAGTCAATGCACAGCCTATACCAGCAGAGACACACACACACTGCTCTCTATGACACAGTGCACATCCTGTACCATCACACACACACACAGCTTATTGTGATGCAATACAGACTCTACACAACCAAATACACACACACATGCACAGCTCACTGTGATTCCATGCAGACTCCATACCAGTGCACAAAAACACACAGCACACAACTCAGTGTGATTCAATGCTCACTTTATACCAAAACACACATAGACACACACACCGTTCTCTGTGACTCAGTGCACAGTCCATACCAGCACTGCACACACACTCACAGCTCACCTTGAATCAAAGCACAGCCTACCCCAGCAAACACACACACACAGTTCACTGTGACTCAATGCACAGGCTATACCAGCACACACACATATACACACACAGCTTACTGCGACACAATACAGTCTCTACACCACCAAATACACACAGACACACGCACAGCTCCATGTGATTCCATGCACATTCCATGCCAGTGCATACAGACACACAAAACACACCTCAGTTTGACTCAATGCTCACAGTATGTCAAAACATACATAGACAAACACACGGCTCCCTGTTACTCAGTGCACAGTGTATGCTAGCAGAGTTACACACACAAAGAAACACACATGGCTCACTGTGAATCAACACACAGCCTGTACCTCCACACACACACACATACAAACACTCACACACAGCTTAGTGTGACTCAATGCAAAGCATATACCACCACGTGCACTCACACAAACACTCACCTCCCTGTGACTCAGTGCATAGCATATAACATTCCACACACACACACACCCCTCACTGTGACTGAATGCACAGCCTGTACCAGCACACACACATACAAAAACTCACACATGGTTGTGACTCAATGTACAATCCACACCAGCACATACACACACACGATACCTGTGTGAGTCAATGCTCAGTTTATACCAGCACAACCACACGGCTCACTGTGACTCAGTGCACAGCGTATGACATCACACACACACACACACACACACACATACACCTCGCTGTGACTCAATGCACAGCCTGTACCTGCACATAAACACACACACACATCACTGTGATGCGATATGCAGCCTATACCAGCACACACACACACACCAAAGTCTGACTAAATGGTCAGCCTATATGAGAACACACAGACACACACATCCCTCACTGTGACACAATGCACAGTCTATACCAGCCTGCACACACTCACACGACACTGTGACTCAATGCACAATCTGTAATAGCCCACACACGCACTCATACACACCTTATTGTGAATCAATGCACAGCCTATATGTGAACACACACATACTAACATGCACTCACACATGTCTCACGGTGACTCAATCGCCTATACAAGCACACACACATGGCTCACTGTGAGTCAGTGCCCACTCCATACCAGCACCAAACACACAACACAGCTCACTGTGACTCAAGGCACAGTGTATGGCAGCACACACACACACAGACACACTCATACCCACATCTCATTGTGCCTCTAAGCCTGTGAAAGCACACACACAATGAAACAAACACCCCTCACTGTGACTCACTGCACATCCTATACCAGTGCACTCACACACACACACACATGGCTGACTGTGAATCAATGCACACTCTATACCAGGACACACACACACACACACACACACGGCTCCCTGTGACTCAGTGCACAGGATATGCTAGCAGACATACACACACAGAGAAGCACATACGTCAAACTGTGAGTCAATCCACAGCCCATACCTCCACACACGCACATATACTGACACTCAAAAACTCAGCTCAGTGTGATTCAATGCAAATTCTATACCAGAAAATGCACACACACACACACACAAACCTCCCCATGAATCAGTGCATAGCACATAACATCACACACATACACCTCACTGTGACTCAATGTGTTGCCTCTACCTGCACATACACTCACAAACAACTCAATATGACTCAATGTGCAGGCTGTACCAGCACACACACACATACATGTGCACACACACCTCAGTTTGCCTCAATTGTCAGCCTATACCAGAACACACAGACACACACACCTCTCACTCTGACTCAATGCACAACCTATACCAGCGTGCACACACACTCACATGGCACAGTGAATCAAGGCACAATTTTACCAGCACATGCACACATACCTCAGAGGGACTCAAAGCTCAGCCTATACCAGAACACACACACACACACACATGCACAGATGCAGACCTCACTGTGACTCTATGCACAGCCTATACCAGAACACACACACATACCAACACGCACTCACACATGGCTCACTGGTACTCAATCAACCGCCTATACAAGCACACACACACACAGCTTGCTGTGACCCAATGCAGTCTGTATCACCACACACTCACACACACAACCATGTGTCAATAAAGCCCATACCAGCACACAAACTCACAAGCGCACACACACACACCTGACTGTGACTGAAAACGCTTCCTGTACCAGCACACACACACACAAACACCTCACTGTGACTCAATGCACAGCCTATAGAAGAACACACACACATACCAACGTGCACACACACATGGCTCACCGTGACTCAATCAATCGCCTATACCAGCACATACACACATGACTCACTGTGACTCAATGCAGTCTTTCGCACAACAGACACACACACCCCATTGAATCAATGAAAGCCCACCAACACACACCCTCTCATAGACACACACACATGGCTCACTGTGACTCAATGCACAGTCTGTATCACCACACACACACATACACCTCAGTTACTCAATGCAAAGACCATACGAGCACACACACACACACACATAACTGATTAAATGCTCCACACAAACTAGTGCACACACACACAGATATGCTCACTGTGATTCAAGGCACAGTCTATACGAGCACATTTACACACAAACAACTCATTTTCACACAATGCGCAGTCTACAGCAGCACACAGACACACATAACTCACTGTGACTCAATCCACAGCCTATATTATCACACAGACACACACAAGGCTCACTGTGACTCAATGACGTTTGTAGCACCACACACACACACACAAACACACACATACACCTCAGTGGCTCAATGCAAACGCATACACTCACAGACACATACCTAACTGTGATTCAGTGCTCAACCTCTACCAGCACACACACGCACACACAGACACACACACACATGCATGGCTCATTCTGACATAATGTACAGTTCTTACCAGCACAAACACAAGCAACATATCTCACTGTAACTCAATGCTCAGACTGTACTTGCACACACACAAGGCTCCCTGTGAGTCAATGCACAGCCTATACCAGCAGAGACACACACACACTGCTCTCTATGACACAGTGCACATCCTGTACCATCACACACACACACAGCTTATTGTGATGCAATACAGACTCTACACAACCAAATACACACACACATGCACAGCTCACTGTGATTCCATGCAGACTCCATACCAGTGCACAAAAACACACAGCACACAACTCAGTGTGATTCAATGCTCACTTTATACCAAAACACACATAGACACACACACCGTTCTCTGTGACTCAGTGCACAGTCCATACCAGCACTGCACACACACTCACAGCTCACCTTGAATCAAAGCACAGCCTACCCCAGCAAACACACACACACAGTTCACTGTGACTCAATGCACAGGCTATACCAGCACACACACATATACACACACAGCTTACTGCGACACAATACAGTCTCTACACCACCAAATACACACAGACACACGCACAGCTCCATGTGATTCCATGCACATTCCATGCCAGTGCATACAGACACACAAAACACACCTCAGTTTGACTCAATGCTCACAGTATGTCAAAACATACATAGACAAACACACGGCTCCCTGTTACTCAGTGCACAGTGTATGCTAGCAGAGTTACACACACAAAGAAACACACATGGCTCACTGTGAATCAACACACAGCCTGTACCTCCACACACACACACATACAAACACTCACACACAGCTTAGTGTGACTCAATGCAAAGCATATACCACCACGTGCACTCACACAAACACTCACCTCCCTGTGACTCAGTGCATAGCATATAACATTCCACACACACACACACCCCTCACTGTGACTGAATGCACAGCCTGTACCAGCACACACACATACAAAAACTCACACATGGTTGTGACTCAATGTACAATCCACACCAGCACATACACACACACGATACCTGTGTGAGTCAATGCTCAGTTTATACCAGCACAACCACACGGCTCACTGTGACTCAGTGCACAGCGTATGACATCACACACACACACACACACACACATACACCTCGCTGTGACTCAATGCACAGCCTGTACCTGCACATAAACACACACACACATCACTGTGATGCGATATGCAGCCTATACCAGCACACACACACACACCAAAGTCTGACTAAATGGTCAGCCTATATGAGAACACACAGACACACACATCCCTCACTGTGACACAATGCACAGTCTATACCAGCCTGCACACACTCACACGACACTGTGACTCAATGCACAATCTGTAATAGCCCACACACGCACTCATACACACCTTATTGTGAATCAATGCACAGCCTATATGTGAACACACACATACTAACATGCACTCACACATGTCTCACGGTGACTCAATCGCCTATACAAGCACACACACATGGCTCACTGTGAGTCAGTGCCCACTCCATACCAGCACCAAACACACAACACAGCTCACTGTGACTCAAGGCACAGTGTATGGCAGCACACACACACACAGACACACTCATACCCACATCTCATTGTGCCTCTAAGCCTGTGAAAGCACACACACAATGAAACAAACACCCCTCAATGTGACTCACTGCACATCCTATACCAGTGCACTCACACACACACACACATGGCTGACTGTGAATCAATGCACACTCTATACCAGGACACACACACACACACACAGACACACGGCTCCCTGTGACTCAGTGCACAGGATATGCTAGCAGACATACACACACAGAGAAGCACATACGTCAAACTGTGAGTCAATCCACAGCCCATACCTCCACACACGCACATATACTGACACTCAAAAACACAGCTCAGTTTGATTCAATGCAAATTCTATACCAGAAAATGCACACACACACACACACAAACCTCCCCATGAATCAGTGCATAGCACATAACATCACACACATACACCTCACTGTGACTCAATGTGTTGCCTCTACCTGCACATACACTCACAAACAACTCAATATGACTCAATGTGCAGGCTGTACCAGCACACACACACATACATGTGCACACACACCTCAGTTTGCCTCAATTGTCAGCCTATACCAGAACACACAGACACACACACCTCTCACTCTGACTCAATGCACAACCTATACCAGCGTGCACACACACTCACATGGCACAGTGAATCAAGGCACAATTTTACCAGCACATGCACACATACCTCAGAGGGACTCAAAGCTCAGCCTATACCAGAACACACACACACACACACATGCACAGATGCAGACCTCACTGTGACTCTATGCACAGCCTATACCAGAACACACACACATACCAACACGCACTCACACATGGCTCACTGGTACTCAATCAACCGCCTATACAAGCACACACACACACAGCTTGCTGTGACCCAATGCAGTCTGTATCACCACACACTCACACACACAACCATGTGTCAATAAAGCCCATACCAGCACACAAACTCACAAGCACACACACACACACCTGACTGTGACTGAAAACGCTTCCTGTACCAGCACACACACACACAAACACCTCACTGTGACTCAATGCACAGCCTATAGAAGAACACACACACATACCAACGTGCTCACACACATGGCTCACCGTGACTCAATCAATCGCCTATACCAGCACATACACACATGACTCACTGTGACTCAATGCAGTCTTTCGCACAACAGACACACACACCCCATTGAATCAATGAAAGCCCACCAACACACACCCTCTCATAGACACACACACATGGCTCACTGTGACTCAATGCACAGTCTGTATCACCACACACACACATACACCTCAGTTACTCAATGCAAAGACCATACGAGCACACACACACACACACATAACTGATTAAATGCTCCACACAAACTAGTGCACACACACACAGATATGCTCACTGTGATTCAAGGCACAGTCTATACGAGCACATTTACACACAAACAACTCATTTTCACACAATGCGCAGTCTACAGCAGCACACAGACACACATAACTCACTGTGACTCAATCCACAGCCTATATTATCACACAGACACACACAAGGCGCACTGTGACTCAATGACGTTTGTAGCACCACACACACACACACACAAACACACACATACACCTCAGTGGCTCAATGCAAACGCATACACTCACAGACACATACCTAACTGTGATTCAGTGCTCAACCTCTACCAGCACACACACGCACACACAGACACACACACACATGCATGGCTCATTCTGACATAATGTACAGTTCTTACCAGCACAAACACAAGCAACATATCTCACTGTAACTCAATGCTCAGACTGTACTTGCACACACACAAGGCTCCCTGTGAGTCAATGCACAGCCTATACCAGCAGAGACACACACACACTGCTCTCTATGACACAGTGCACATCCTGTACCATCACACACACACACAGCTTATTGTGATGCAATACAGACTCTACACAACCAAATACACACACACATGCACAGCTCACTGTGATTCCATGCAGACTCCATACCAGTGCACAAAAACACACAGCACACAACTCAGTGTGATTCAATGCTCACTTTATACCAAAACACACATAGACACACACACCGTTCTCTGTGACTCAGTGCACAGTCCATACCAGCACTGCACACACACTCACAGCTCACCTTGAATCAAAGCACAGCCTACCCCAGCAAACACACACACACAGTTCACTGTGACTCAATGCACAGGCTATACCAGCACACACACATATACACACACAGCTTACTGCGACACAATACAGTCTCTACACCACCAAATACACACAGACACACGCACAGCTCCATGTGATTCCATGCACATTCCATGCCAGTGCATACAGACACACAAAACACACCTCAGTTTGACTCAATGCTCACAGTATGTCAAAACATACATAGACAAACACACGGCTCCCTGTTACTCAGTGCACAGTGTATGCTAGCAGAGTTACACACACAAAGAAACACACATGGCTCACTGTGAATCAACACACAGCCTGTACCTCCACACACACACACATACAAACACTCACACACAGCTTAGTGTGACTCAATGCAAAGCATATACCACCACGTGCACTCACACAAACACTCACCTCCCTGTGACTCAGTGCATAGCATATAACATTCCACACACACACACACCCCTCACTGTGACTGAATGCACAGCCTGTACCAGCACACACACATACAAAAACTCACACATGGTTGTGACTCAATGTACAATCCACACCAGCACATACACACACACGATACCTGTGTGAGTCAATGCTCAGTTTATACCAGCACAACCACACGGCTCACTGTGACTCAGTGCACAGCGTATGACATCACACACACACACACACACACACACATACACCTCGCTGTGACTCAATGCACAGCCTGTACCTGCACATAAACACACACACACATCACTGTGATGCGATATGCAGCCTATACCAGCACACACACACACACCAAAGTCTGACTAAATGGTCAGCCTATATGAGAACACACAGACACACACATCCCTCACTGTGACACAATGCACAGTCTATACCAGCCTGCACACACTCACACGACACTGTGACTCAATGCACAATCTGTAATAGCCCACACACGCACTCATACACACCTTATTGTGAATCAATGCACAGCCTATATGTGAACACACACATACTAACATGCACTCACACATGTCTCACGGTGACTCAATCGCCTATACAAGCACACACACATGGCTCACTGTGAGTCAGTGCCCACTCCATACCAGCACCAAACACACAACACAGCTCACTGTGACTCAAGGCACAGTGTATGGCAGCACACACACACACAGACACACTCATACCCACATCTCATTGTGCCTCTAAGCCTGTGAAAGCACACACACAATGAAACAAACACCCCTCAATGTGACTCACTGCACATCCTATACCAGTGCACTCACACACACACACACATGGCTGACTGTGAATCAATGCACACTCTATACCAGGACACACACACACACACACAGACACACGGCTCCCTGTGACTCAGTGCACAGGATATGCTAGCAGACATACACACACAGAGAAGCACATACGTCAAACTGTGAGTCAATCCACAGCCCATACCTCCACACACGCACATATACTGACACTCAAAAACACAGCTCAGTTTGATTCAATGCAAATTCTATACCAGAAAATGCACACACACACACACACAAACCTCCCCATGAATCAGTGCATAGCACATAACATCACACACATACACCTCACTGTGACTCAATGTGTTGCCTCTACCTGCACATACACTCACAAACAACTCAATATGACTCAATGTGCAGGCTGTACCAGCACACACACACATACATGTGCACACACACCTCAGTTTGCCTCAATTGTCAGCCTATACCAGAACACACAGACACACACACCTCTCACTCTGACTCAATGCACAACCTATACCAGCGTGCACACACACTCACATGGCACAGTGAATCAAGGCACAATTTTACCAGCACATGCACACATACCTCAGAGGGACTCAAAGCTCAGCCTATACCAGAACACACACACACACACACATGCACAGATGCAGACCTCACTGTGACTCTATGCACAGCCTATACCAGAACACACACACATACCAACACGCACTCACACATGGCTCACTGGTACTCAATCAACCGCCTATACAAGCACACACACACACAGCTTGCTGTGACCCAATGCAGTCTGTATCACCACACACTCACACACACAACCATGTGTCAATAAAGCCCATACCAGCACACAAACTCACAAGCACACACACACACACCTGACTGTGACTGAAAACGCTTCCTGTACCAGCACACACACACACAAACACCTCACTGTGACTCAATGCACAGCCTATAGAAGAACACACACACATACCAACGTGCTCACACACATGGCTCACCGTGACTCAATCAATCGCCTATACCAGCACATACACACATGACTCACTGTGACTCAATGCAGTCTTTCGCACAACAGACACACACACCCCATTGAATCAATGAAAGCCCACCAACACACACCCTCTCATAGACACACACACATGGCTCACTGTGACTCAATGCACAGTCTGTATCACCACACACACACATACACCTCAGTTACTCAATGCAAAGACCATACGAGCACACACACACACACACATAACTGATTAAATGCTCCACACAAACTAGTGCACACACACACAGATATGCTCACTGTGATTCAAGGCACAGTCTATACGAGCACATTTACACACAAACAACTCATTTTCACACAATGCGCAGTCTACAGCAGCACACAGACACACATAACTCACTGTGACTCAATCCACAGCCTATATTATCACACAGACACACACAAGGCGCACTGTGACTCAATGACGTTTGTAGCACCACACACACACACACACAAACACACACATACACCTCAGTGGCTCAATGCAAACGCATACACTCACAGACACATACCTAACTGTGATTCAGTGCTCAACCTCTACCAGCACACACACGCACACACAGACACACACACACATGCATGGCTCATTCTGACATAATGTACAGTTCTTACCAGCACAAACACAAGCAACATATCTCACTGTAACTCAATGCTCAGACTGTACTTGCACACACACAAGGCTCCCTGTGAGTCAATGCACAGCCTATACCAGCAGAGACACACACACACTGCTCTCTATGACACAGTGCACATCCTGTACCATCACACACACACACAGCTTATTGTGATGCAATACAGACTCTACACAACCAAATACACACACACATGCACAGCTCACTGTGATTCCATGCAGACTCCATACCAGTGCACAAAAACACACAGCACACAACTCAGTGTGATTCAATGCTCACTTTATACCAAAACACACATAGACACACACACCGTTCTCTGTGACTCAGTGCACAGTCCATACCAGCACTGCACACACACTCACAGCTCACCTTGAATCAAAGCACAGCCTACCCCAGCAAACACACACACACAGTTCACTGTGACTCAATGCACAGGCTATACCAGCACACACACATATACACACACAGCTTACTGCGACACAATACAGTCTCTACACCACCAAATACACACAGACACACGCACAGCTCCATGTGATTCCATGCACATTCCATGCCAGTGCATACAGACACACAAAACACACCTCAGTTTGACTCAATGCTCACAGTATGTCAAAACATACATAGACAAACACACGGCTCCCTGTTACTCAGTGCACAGTGTATGCTAGCAGAGTTACACACACAAAGAAACACACATGGCTCACTGTGAATCAACACACAGCCTGTACCTCCACACACACACACATACAAACACTCACACACAGCTTAGTGTGACTCAATGCAAAGCATATACCACCACGTGCACTCACACAAACACTCACCTCCCTGTGACTCAGTGCATAGCATATAACATTCCACACACACACACACCCCTCACTGTGACTGAATGCACAGCCTGTACCAGCACACACACATACAAAAACTCACACATGGTTGTGACTCAATGTACAATCCACACCAGCACATACACACACACGATACCTGTGTGAGTCAATGCTCAGTTTATACCAGCACAACCACACGGCTCACTGTGACTCAGTGCACAGCGTATGACATCACACACACACACACACACACACACATACACCTCGCTGTGACTCAATGCACAGCCTGTACCTGCACATAAACACACACACACATCACTGTGATGCGATATGCAGCCTATACCAGCACACACACACACACCAAAGTCTGACTAAATGGTCAGCCTATATGAGAACACACAGACACACACATCCCTCACTGTGACACAATGCACAGTCTATACCAGCCTGCACACACTCACACGACACTGTGACTCAATGCACAATCTGTAATAGCCCACACACGCACTCATACACACCTTATTGTGAATCAATGCACAGCCTATATGTGAACACACACATACTAACATGCACTCACACATGTCTCACGGTGACTCAATCGCCTATACAAGCACACACACATGGCTCACTGTGAGTCAGTGCCCACTCCATACCAGCACCAAACACACAACACAGCTCACTGTGACTCAAGGCACAGTGTATGGCAGCACACACACACACAGACACACTCATACCCACATCTCATTGTGCCTCTAAGCCTGTGAAAGCACACACACAATGAAACAAACACCCCTCACTGTGACTCACTGCACATCCTATACCAGTGCACTCACACACACACACACATGGCTGACTGTGAATCAATGCACACTCTATACCAGGACACACACACACACACACACACACGGCTCCCTGTGACTCAGTGCACAGGATATGCTAGCAGACATACACACACAGAGAAGCACATACGTCAAACTGTGAGTCAATCCACAGCCCATACCTCCACACACGCACATATACTGACACTCAAAAACTCAGCTCAGTGTGATTCAATGCAAATTCTATACCAGAAAATGCACACACACACACACACAAACCTCCCCATGAATCAGTGCATAGCACATAACATCACACACATACACCTCACTGTGACTCAATGTGTTGCCTCTACCTGCACATACACTCACAAACAACTCAATATGACTCAATGTGCAGGCTGTACCAGCACACACACACATACATGTGCACACACACCTCAGTTTGCCTCAATTGTCAGCCTATACCAGAACACACAGACACACACACCTCTCACTCTGACTCAATGCACAACCTATACCAGCGTGCACACACACTCACATGGCACAGTGAATCAAGGCACAATTTTACCAGCACATGCACACATACCTCAGAGGGACTCAAAGCTCAGCCTATACCAGAACACACACACACACACACATGCACAGATGCAGACCTCACTGTGACTCTATGCACAGCCTATACCAGAACACACACACATACCAACACGCACTCACACATGGCTCACTGGTACTCAATCAACCGCCTATACAAGCACACACACACACAGCTTGCTGTGACCCAATGCAGTCTGTATCACCACACACTCACACACACAACCATGTGTCAATAAAGCCCATACCAGCACACAAACTCACAAGCGCACACACACACACCTGACTGTGACTGAAAACGCTTCCTGTACCAGCACACACACACACAAACACCTCACTGTGACTCAATGCACAGCCTATAGAAGAACACACACACATACCAACGTGCACACACACATGGCTCACCGTGACTCAATCAATCGCCTATACCAGCACATACACACATGACTCACTGTGACTCAATGCAGTCTTTCGCACAACAGACACACACACCCCATTGAATCAATGAAAGCCCACCAACACACACCCTCTCATAGACACACACACATGGCTCACTGTGACTCAATGCACAGTCTGTATCACCACACACACACATACACCTCAGTTACTCAATGCAAAGACCATACGAGCACACACACACACACACACATAACTGATTAAATGCTCCACACAAACTAGTGCACACACACACAGATATGCTCACTGTGATTCAAGGCACAGTCTATACGAGCACATTTACACACAAACAACTCATTTTCACACAATGCGCAGTCTACAGCAGCACACAGACACACATAACTCACTGTGACTCAATCCACAGCCTATATTATCACACAGACACACACAAGGCTCACTGTGACTCAATGACGTTTGTAGCACCACACACACACACACAAACACACACATACACCTCAGTGGCTCAATGCAAACGCATACACTCACAGACACATACCTAACTGTGATTCAGTGCTCAACCTCTACCAGCACACACACGCACACACAGACACACACACACATGCATGGCTCATTCTGACATAATGTACAGTTCTTACCAGCACAAACACAAGCAACATATCTCACTGTAACTCAATGCTCAGACTGTACTTGCACACACACAAGGCTCCCTGTGAGTCAATGCACAGCCTATACCAGCAGAGACACACACACACTGCTCTCTATGACACAGTGCACATCCTGTACCATCACACACACACACAGCTTATTGTGATGCAATACAGACTCTACACAACCAAATACACACACACATGCACAGCTCACTGTGATTCCATGCAGACTCCATACCAGTGCACAAAAACACACAGCACACAACTCAGTGTGATTCAATGCTCACTTTATACCAAAACACACATAGACACACACACCGTTCTCTGTGACTCAGTGCACAGTCCATACCAGCACTGCACACACACTCACAGCTCACCTTGAATCAAAGCACAGCCTACCCCAGCAAACACACACACACAGTTCACTGTGACTCAATGCACAGGCTATACCAGCACACACACATATACACACACAGCTTACTGCGACACAATACAGTCTCTACACCACCAAATACACACAGACACACGCACAGCTCCATGTGATTCCATGCACATTCCATGCCAGTGCATACAGACACACAAAACACACCTCAGTTTGACTCAATGCTCACAGTATGTCAAAACATACATAGACAAACACACGGCTCCCTGTTACTCAGTGCACAGTGTATGCTAGCAGAGTTACACACACAAAGAAACACACATAGCTCACTGTGAATCAACACACAGCCTGTACCTCCACACACACACACATACAAACACTCACACACAGCTTAGTGTGACTCAATGCAAAGCATATACCACCACGTGCACTCACACAAACACTCACCTCCCTGTGACTCAGTGCATAGCATATAACATTCCACACACACACACACCCCTCACTGTGACTGAATGCACAGCCTGTACCAGCACACACACATACAAAAACTCACACATGGTTGTGACTCAATGTACAATCCACACCAGCACATACACACACACGATACCTGTGTGAGTCAATGCTCAGTTTATACCAGCACAACCACACGGCTCACTGTGACTCAGTGCACAGCGTATGACATCACACACACACACACACACACACACATACACCTCGCTGTGACTCAATGCACAGCCTGTACCTGCACATAAACACACACACACATCACTGTGATGCGATATGCAGCCTATACCAGCACACACACACACACCAAAGTCTGACTAAATGGTCAGCCTATATGAGAACACACAGACACACACATCCCTCACTGTGACACAATGCACAGTCTATACCAGCCTGCACACACTCACACGACACTGTGACTCAATGCACAATCTGTAATAGCCCACACACGCACTCATACACACCTTATTGTGAATCAATGCACAGCCTATATGTGAACACACACATACTAACATGCACTCACACATGTCTCACGGTGACTCAATCGCCTATACAAGCACACACACATGGCTCACTGTGAGTCAGTGCCCACTCCATACCAGCACCAAACACACAACACAGCTCACTGTGACTCAAGGCACAGTGTATGGCAGCACACACACACACAGACACACTCATACCCACATCTCATTGTGCCTCTAAGCCTGTGAAAGCACACACACAATGAAACAAACACCCCTCACTGTGACTCACTGCACATCCTATACCAGTGCACTCACACACACACACACATGGCTGACTGTGAATCAATGCACACTCTATACCAGGACACACACACACACACACACACACGGCTCCCTGTGACTCAGTGCACAGGATATGCTAGCAGACATACACACACAGAGAAGCACATACGTCAAACTGTGAGTCAATCCACAGCCCATACCTCCACACACGCACATATACTGACACTCAAAAACTCAGCTCAGTGTGATTCAATGCAAATTCTATACCAGAAAATGCACACACACACACACACAAACCTCCCCATGAATCAGTGCATAGCACATAACATCACACACATACACCTCACTGTGACTCAATGTGTTGCCTCTACCTGCACATACACTCACAAACAACTCAATATGACTCAATGTGCAGGCTGTACCAGCACACACACACATACATGTGCACACACACCTCAGTTTGCCTCAATTGTCAGCCTATACCAGAACACACAGACACACACACCTCTCACTCTGACTCAATGCACAACCTATACCAGCGTGCACACACACTCACATGGCACAGTGAATCAAGGCACAATTTTACCAGCACATGCACACATACCTCAGAGGGACTCAAAGCTCAGCCTATACCAGAACACACACACACACACACATGCACAGATGCAGACCTCACTGTGACTCTATGCACAGCCTATACCAGAACACACACACATACCAACACGCACTCACACATGGCTCACTGGTACTCAATCAACCGCCTATACAAGCACACACACACACAGCTTGCTGTGACCCAATGCAGTCTGTATCACCACACACTCACACACACAACCATGTGTCAATAAAGCCCATACCAGCACACAAACTCACAAGCGCACACACACACACCTGACTGTGACTGAAAATGCTTCCTGTACCAGCACACACACACACAAACACCTCACTGTGACTCAATGCACAGCCTATATGAGCACACACATAAACACACAGCTCACAGTGACTCAATACAGAGTCTATACCAGCACACACACACACACACACACACACATATATGACTCACTGACTCAATGCACAGCCTGTACTGGCACACACACAAGTCTTGCTGTGACTCAATGCAGTCTAAACCAGCATACAAACACATGGCTCACTGTGACTCAATGTAATTCCTATGCCAGCACACACACACATAGACACATGCATGGCTCTCTCTGATTCAATGCACGTCCTATACCATCACATACACACACACACACACGCAAAGTCACTGTGACACAATGCACAGCCTATACCACAACACCCATGCAAAGACACATATGCACGGCTCATTGTGACTCCATGCACACCCTATACTATCACATACACACATTCACACGTGGCTCATTGTGAATCAATGCACAGTCTGTAGTTCCAGGTATACACACACAGACACACACCTCAGTGGCTCTATGCAAAGCCCATACCACCACACACACACACACATACACACACAGCTCACTGTGAATCAGTGTACAGTCTTCAGCTCCATGTACATACACACACAACACACCTTAGTGAATCAATGCAGAGACCATACCAGCATACACACACACATACACACACCTGAGACTCAATGCTCTGCCTATTCCAGCACACACACGCACACACACGGATCACTGTGATTCAATACCAGCCTGTATGTGCACACACACACACTCTCACACACACCGCCGTGTGACTCAATGCAGTTTATACCACCACACAGACACACAGACACACACACACACCTCACTGTGACTCAATGCCAAGCCCATACATGTAAACAGACACACACAACCATGGCTCACTGAGACTCAATGAACAGTGTATACTAGCACATACAAACACAAGGCTCAATGTGAGTCAATGCATAGCCTATACCTGCACACAGACACAGAGAAACACCCCTTAATGTGGCTCAGTGCACAGCCTATTGCAGTGCACACACACACACACACACACACACTGCTCAGTAATTCAATGCAAATCCCATATCAGTATACACATACACATACACTCACCTAGGTGTGACTCAATTCTCAGCCTATAGCAGCACACACACACACCTTACTCTGACTCATGCAGACTCTACAGCACCAAATACACAAACACTAACACAGGGCTGGGATTCAATGCACAGTCCATACCAGCACACCACACTGTGACTCAATGCTCAGATTATACCAGCACACACACACGGCTCACTGTGTCCTAGTGCACAGCATATAACATCACACACACACACACACCACACACTGTGACTCAATGCGCAGCCTGTACCTGCACATACACACACACACACCTCACTGTGACAAAATGTGCAGCCTATACCAGCACACACACACAGACACACACACCTCAATGTGACATAATGGTCAGCCTATTCCAGAACATGCAGACACACACACACATCACTGTGACTCAATGCACAGACTATACCAGCGTGCACACAAACACACAGCACTCTGACTCAATGTACAATGTATACCAAAACATACAAGCATACACACACACCTCAGTGTGTTTCAAAGCACAGCCTATACCAGCACACACACATACACACCTGCACAGATACAGGATTCACTGTGACTCAATGCACAGCCTATAGAAGAACACACACACATACCAACGTGCACACACACATGGCTCACCGTGACTCAATCAATCGCCTATACCAGCACATACACACATGACTCACTGTGACTCAATGCAGTCTTTCGCACAACAGACACACACACCCCATTGAATCAATGAAAGCCCACCAACACACACCCTCTCATAGACACACACACATGGCTCACTGTGACTCAATGCACAGTCTGTATCACCACACACACACATACACCTCAGTTACTCAATGCAAAGACCATACGAGCACACACACACACACACATAACTGATTAAATGCTCCACACAAACTAGTGCACACACACACAGATATGCTCACTGTGATTCAAGGCACAGTCTATACGAGCACATTTACACACAAACAACTCATTTTCACACAATGCGCAGTCTACAGCAGCACACAGACACACATAACTCACTGTGACTCAATCCACAGCCTATATTATCACACAGACACACACAAGGCTCACTGTGACTCAATGACGTTTGTAGCACCACACACACACACACACAAACACACACATACACCTCAGTGGCTCAATGCAAACGCATACACTCACAGACACATACCTAACTGTGATTCAGTGCTCAACCTCTACCAGCACACACACGCACACACAGACACACACACACATGCATGGCTCATTCTGACATAATGTACAGTTCTTACCAGCACAAACACAAGCAACATATCTCACTGTAACTCAATGCTCAGACTGTACTTGCACACACACAAGGCTCCCTGTGAGTCAATGCACAGCCTATACCAGCAGAGACACACACACACTGCTCTCTATGACACAGTGCACATCCTGTACCATCACACACACACACAGCTTATTGTGATGCAATACAGACTCTACACAACCAAATACACACACACATGCACAGCTCACTGTGATTCCATGCAGACTCCATACCAGTGCACAAAAACACACAGCACACAACTCAGTGTGATTCAATGCTCACTTTATACCAAAACACACATAGACACACACACCGTTCTCTGTGACTCAGTGCACAGTCCATACCAGCACTGCACACACACTCACAGCTCACCTTGAATCAAAGCACAGCCTACCCCAGCAAACACACACACACAGTTCACTGTGACTCAATGCACAGGCTATACCAGCACACACACATATACACACACAGCTTACTGCGACACAATACAGTCTCTACACCACCAAATACACACAGACACACGCACAGCTCCATGTGATTCCATGCACATTCCATGCCAGTGCATACAGACACACAAAACACACCTCAGTTTGACTCAATGCTTACAGTATGTCAAAACATACATAGACAAACACAGCTCCCTGTTACTCAGTGCACAGTGTATGCTAGCAGAGTTACACACACAAAGAAACACACATGGCTCACTGTGAATCAACACACAGCCTGTACCTCCACACACACACACATACAAACACTCACACACAGCTTAGTGTGACTCAGTGCAAAGCATATACCACCACGTGCACTCACACAAACACTCACCTCCCTGTGACTCAGTGCATAGCATATAACATTCCACACACACACACACACCTCACTGTGACTGAATGCACAGCCTGTACCAGCACACACACATACAAAAACTCACACATGGTTGTGACTCAATGTACAATCCACACCAGCACATACACACACACGATACCTGTGTGAGTCAATGCTCAGTTTATACCAGCACAACCACACGGCTCACTGTGACTCAGTGCACAGCGTATGACATCACACACACACACACACACACATACACCTCGCTGTGACTCAATGCACAGCCTGTACCTGCGCATAAACACACACACACATCACTGTGATGCGATATGCAGCCTATACCAGCACACACACACACACCAAAGTCTGACTAAATGGTCAGCCTATATGAGAACACACAGACACACACATCCCTCACTGTGACACAATGCACAGTCTATACCAGCCTGCACACACTCACACGACACTGTGACTCAATGCACAATCTGTAATAGCCCACACACGCACTCATACACACCTTATTGTGAATCAATGCACAGCCTATATGTGAACACACACATACTAACATGCACTCACACATGTCTCACGGTGACTCAATCGCCTATACAAGCACACACACATGGCTCACTGTGAGTCAGTGCCCACTCCATACCAGCACCAAACACACAACACAGCTCACTGTGACTCAAGGCACAGTGTATGGCAGCACACACACACACAGACACACTCATACCCACATCTCATTGTGCCTCTAAGCCTGTGAAAGCACACACACAATGAAACAAACACCCCTCACTGTGACTCACTGCACATCCTATACCAGTGCACTCACACACACACACACATGGCTGACTGTGAATCAATGCACACTCTATACCAGGACACACACACACACACACACACACGGCTCCCTGTGACTCAGTGCACAGGATATGCTAGCAGACATACACACACAGAGAAGCACATACGTCAAACTGTGAGTCAATCCACAGCCCATACCTCCACACACGCACATATACTGACACTCAAAAACTCAGCTCAGTGTGATTCAATGCAAATTCTATACCAGAAAATGCACACACACACACACACAAACCTCCCCATGAATCAGTGCATTGCACATAACATCACACACATACACCTCACTGTGACTCAATGTGTTGCCTCTACCTGCACATACACTCACAAACAACTCAATATGACTCAATGTGCAGGCTGTACCAGCACACACACACATACATGTGCACACACACCTCAGTTTGCCTCAATTATCAGCCTATACCAGAACACACAGACACACACACCTCTCACTCTGACTCAATGCACAACCTATACCACCATGCACACACACTCACATGGCACAGTGAATCAAGGCACAATTTTACCAGCACATGCACACACACCTCAGAGGGACTCAAAGCTCAGCCTATACCAGAACACACACACACACACACACATGCACAGATGCAGACCTCACTGTGACTCTATGCACAGCCTATACCAGGACACACACACATACCAACACGCACTCACACATGGCTCACTGGTACTCAATCAACCGCCTATACAAGCACACACACACACAGCTTGCTGTGACCCAATGCAGTCTGTATCACCACACACTCACACACACAACCATGTGTCAATAAAGCCCATACCAGCACACAAACTCACAAGCGCACACACACACACTTGACTGTGACTGAAAACGCTTCCTGTACCAGCACACACACACACAAACACCTCACTGTGACTCAATGCACAGCCTATATGAGCACACACATACACACACAGCTCACAGTGACTCAATACAGAGTCTATACCAGCACACACACACACACACACACACACACATATATGACTCACTGACTCAATGCACAGCCTGTACTGGCACACACACAAGGCTTGCTGTGACTCAATGCAGAGTCTAAACCAGCATACAAACACATGGCTCACTGTGACTCAATGTAATTCCTATGCCAGCACACACACACATAGACACATGCATGGCTCTCTCTGATTCAATGCACGTCCTATACCATCACATACACACACACACACACGCACAGTCACTGTGACACAATGCACAGCCTATACCACAACACCCATGCAAAGACACATATGCACGGCTCATTGTGACTCCATGCACACCCTATACTATCACATACACACATTCACACGTGGCTCATTGTGAATCAGTGCACAGTCTGTAGTTCCAGGTATACACACACAGACACACACCTCAGTGGCTCTATGCAAAGCCCATGCCACCACACACACACACACATACACACACAGCTCACTGTGAATCAGTGTACAGTCTTCAGCTCCATGTACATACACACACAACACACCTTAGTGAATCAATGCAGAGACCATACCAGCATACACACACACATACACACACCTGAGACTCAATGCTCTGCCTATTCCAGCACACACACGCACACACACGGATCACTGTGATTCAATACCAGCCTGTATGTGCACACACACACACTCTCACACACACCGCCGTGTGACTCAATGCAGTTTATACCACCACACAGACACACAGACACACACACACACCTCACTGTGACTCAATGCCAAGCCCATACAAGTAAACAGACACACACAACCATGGCTCACTGAGACTCAATGAACAGTGTATACTAGCACATACAAACACAAGGCTCAATGTGAGTCAATGCATAGCCTATACCTGCACACAGACACAGAGAAACACCCCTTAATGTGGCTCAGTGCACAGCCTATTGCAGTGCACACACACACACACACACACACTGCTCAGTAATTCAATGCAAATCCCATATCAGTATACACATACACATACACTCACCTAGGTGTGACTCAATTCTCAGCCTATAGCAGCACACACACACACCTTACTCTGACTCATGCAGACTCTACAGCACCAAATACACAAACACTAACACAGGGCTGGGATTCAATGCACAGTCCATACCAGCAAAGGCACACACACCACACCACACTGTGACTCAATGCTCAGATTATACCAGCACACACACACGGCTCACTGTGTCCTAGTGCACAGCATATAACATCACACACACACACACACCACACACTGTGACTCAATGCGCAGCCTGTACCTGCACATACACACACACACACCTCACTGTGACAAAATGTGCAGCCTATACCAGCACACACACACAGACACACACACCTCAATGTGACATAATGGTCAGCCTATACCAGAACACGCAGACACACACACACATCACTGTGACTCAATGCACAGACTATACCAGCGTGCACACAAACACACAGCACTCTGACTCAATGTACAATGTATACCAAAACATACAAGCATACACACACACCTCAGTGTGTTTCAAAGCACAGCCTATACCAGCACACACACATACACACCTGCACAGATACAGGATTCACTGTGACTCAATGCACAGCCTATAGAAGAACACACACACATACCAACGTGCACACACACATGGCTCACCGTGACTCAATCAATCGCCTATACCAGCACATACACACATGACTCACTGTGACTCAATGCAGTCTTTCGCACAACAGACACACACACCCCATTGAATCAATGAAAGCCCACCAACACACACCCTCTCATAGACACACACACATGGCTCACTGTGACTCAATGCACAGTCTGTATCACCACACACACACATACACCTCAGTTACTCAATGCAAAGACCATACGAGCACACACACACACACACATAACTGATTAAATGCTCCACACAAACTAGTGCACACACACACAGATATGCTCACTGTGATTCAAGGC